>NW_008795674.1:11888-28287 GCF_000699145.1 Aptenodytes forsteri | reverse complement strand
TCTGTGCTGCTGTACTGGACAGGCTGGAACTCCAGTGTGAACTCGAGTGGAAGGGACTGTGACCTGTGGATGAGTCCATGCAGGAGCAGGACACCTCAAAGCGTCTGTGGCCGTGGATAAGTCCAAACCAGAGCAGATACATCTCGAAGCATCTGTGGCCGTGGTTATGTCTGTGCCACAGCAGGTACACCTCTGAAGAGATTGTGGCCCAAGGATAGGTTCAAGCTGGAGCAGGGGCAAGGGGAGGAGTTCATTGCAATGTGAAACCCTATAACCTTGCCCAAAGGGACCAGGGGTGGAGATTGTAATGGAAATACCTTTAAATTGTTGTATCCCTGGATTTGAGTTGCATGCTATGGGCATTACTATAGCAGGAACCACCTGAACCAACGGAGGACAAGCCTTACAAGAAGCAGTGCAAGCGCAGCAGTGACCCGACCTGAGCTGGATTTGGTGCACAGTAACTCACTGCAAAACCCCACCTCTCCTGTCCTGAGTGACCACCATACGATACAGAGCCCAAGTTCATGGACTAAATGAAGTCAGTGGACATTTGTGGACATTTTAGAGACATTTTACAGGGGTGGTCCACAGACTAAGGGAATAATATCTGTGCATTATATCAAAGGATGAGAAGGGGCTGGTGGTTTATGAGGTTGTATTGGATAGTGTGGTACCTGAGCATGATGTAAATGCTCTTTTAAGAGGGTCAATTAACGAAAAAGTAATAAAATAAGAATATTTCTTTAAGGAAGTTGCACACAGCTGTGTATCAGGATCTGACTTTCTCAGCCTTTCTACGAGTGCTAGGCAGCTAATTCCTCTTTTCAATGAAATGCCTACATTCACTCTTTTCTCACTTGGTGCTTGTTTTTTTCTTTTTCATTTAAATGAGTTCTGTACTGCTTATGCATATAATTATGTATTTCTTCCTTCCTATCCTCTTTTTCTTCACCAAAAAGAGTAGTGCAGACCAAAAATTAACCTTGAGAGAAGCAATGACAGAAGTGGTGAGTGAGCAGGTCACAAGCTATCTGTTCAGATTGTCCAGGAATATGTTTTTAAAATAAAAATAGAGGGAGAAAGAAAATCACTCTGGATAGCATTAAAACCAATTGGATTAATTATTCATAGAAATATAATTTTTCTTTTTTTTTTTTTATTTTGAGAGATACTCTGTATCTCAGTTGGGGAAATTTGATATTAAAAATAATCTCAGTATAGATCTTAGTCTTAGAAATGCTCCAGATTCTCAGGGATGGTTATCTGCTACTCATTTTTAATTGAGTTAGGATAGCAGGCATAACAATATTAGGATATATGACAATATTTGACTTTGCCCTTTTTGAGCTGTTGGTGGGGAGAACATCAGAAGACCTCAAGAAGTTGCTTCCAACCTTATATTTTTTAAATGAACTTAAGATATACTAAGTCCACTAAGCTCTTAAGGTTGACTATTTTTAACAGAATATTGGAAGCTACAATATCACCTCCAGAGGAACAAAGCAGGCTTCATAAAATGTTGGTATTGTTTAAGCAGAATTGTTTAACTCACTGTTTTCAGTGAGGCTGTATCAGACCTGTCTCAGGCTCATGCTGGGACTTCAAATGAGGTCTGAGTTTTTGAACCCTTGTGATCATCAAACGTAGCATGCTGTTTTTCCATTAGACTAATATTGGTGACTGCTAAATTCTCAGTTAGGAGCTGTTATTAACCTGAATCCTAGAATTTCTAGTCAGTGGCAATATACTTAGATGTATTTAATCTACTGATAATCTCTAGAAGGTGAAATTGGTGGTGTGTGATTACTCATCCACTCCCATGAAAATTGCTGCATATATTGCTTTGCTCCAGCCAAGACACAAATGTTAATAAGGAGAAAGTAATATTCAGATAGCAAACACTTTGTGATTCTTTCTGATATATTCAGGAGTTGTTACTATGGGGCAGTCTCTCTCTCTGTACCTGGAACTGCCAGGGTGCTCCTGAAGTGGTGTTTCTTGTTTGTGATAAATTGCCGCAGTGAAGATCACATCTAATCTCAAAAATAAAAAGTTTCCGCTTCTACTAATGTCAATGTAGTGGTGGTTTTTATAGAAAAATTGCAATACTATGACCAATTCTCTGCAATATTCAGCATTTTGAAATTATTATGCCTGATACGACTGAGGTATTTATGATACTCATGCTTGTTGCTCTCGCTTTTTTATTGAGCATAGCCATATCTGACCCTTGCCTGAACTTCTTGCACCTAGTGTGCTTCTGTTTATAACCAACCACCTCTTCTCCTCCCTTCTCCATCTCTGCCATCGCTACCTGCCAGATGAATGTTTTTTCTTTTCTACCCCACAGTTATTCCTTCTTGTCTTTATATTATATTACTATATTATTCTTAGCATATTACCAGGGCATAGCTGCCATACATGGGAAAAACAGAACACTGTCATTTCGATTTGAAATAATTTTACACCTGCTGCACACTCAAGTAATACTTTGTCTGGAAAGGATGTCTCTCTGGCACCTTATTCCAGGACACTAAATCTGAGTCGCACTCTTTCCTTTTCAAGTGGTCAGACCGTGTATCTACTACTTCTGTGGGTATGACACAATGATCTAATCCGACTTCAGCTAGATACGCACTGCAGTTCTTGCTCCCTGACTGTCAACCAAAAACCAGATTTGACATATACAGAGTTTTGCTTTTGACAGTAGGCAGTAAGTATGTGCAATGACAGAGGAATGATTTATGATTTATTTGTTTAAAGAAGAATAACATTCAATATGTTTATGACACACTGTATTAACCATATCTGGCACTTCAGTGAAGCCTGTAGGTAGATATGATGTAGCCTTGCTAAATCCTTTACTTTGCATTGTCTCTTTGGGAGCAAAGTGTGTCCTAATTCAAATTGCCCTCACTCTGTCAGTATGTCAGATTCTAGAGGCTGTGGGGCAGAGTACTCAGCTGATAAGTATGTATTCTCTTTTTTAAATCTTCCTGTTCTCATCTATGGGATTGAAGAATTATATCGTCACAGCTTCAGAAGAGAAGGATATGTTGAACAGAGTTCTGTAAGGCTCTGTCTTGGATCTAGTCCTGTTCAGTATCCAGTTATAGCACAGGACACAGCATAAGTATGCCAATTAAAATTTACTTCCAACAAAAAACTGGGAAGGCCTACAGACATAGGAAAAAGAAGCCCAAGATTTTAAGTAAACCTGAATAAATGTTCCAGAGATGAGAAAGATGCTAATCAATAAACATAATTGCAGGGCAGCATATTTAGAATAATTAGTTACACAAATACAGGGAAATAATATACCATATAAACAGGTCTGCAGAAAAGTGTTGAAATGGATCACCAAATGAAACAGGAGTCAATATTGTGTTGCCACTGTTGCGCACATTGTATAAGTAGAAGTAGTGCCAAAAATTATGTGAATGTTTCAGTGATGCTTGGGAGCTGTAAGATTCCAGCAAGAGGAATCTGTGTAATTCTGGGCACTCCAGTTCAAGAAAGATGTGAACCAGTTAGAAAAAGTCTAATGGACATTAACAAGGATGATCAAAGGTAGCAAAAATGAGGTCTATGAGGAAAGATAGAATGAATTGTGTGTGTATTTATATGTATACACAGACACACACATATATATATGTGTGTGTAAGAGAGAGAAGAGGAGATAATATGGTCTTCAAGTATATAAAAAGTTTCTGCAAACAGGGAATATTCTACATATTCTTGGTGACTACAATAGGGTGTAATAGACAAATATTGTAGAGATGGGAGAAATTTTTCTGACAGTGAGGGCAGTGAAGCAGTATGAATGAATGCAGAGAGAGGTCGTGGAGCCTCCAGATGTGGTGTTCTTTGAAAACAAATTGGCTAAACATCTTTCAGGAATCGTGCAAGTACGATTCTGTCCCAAGAGCAGGACACTACCTTTTTTTTTTTTTCTTCTTGGTCTTTCTTAAATTCTAATACGTCTGTACTTCTCACATGTATGAGTAGCCCAAGTATTTTGTAATACTTGAAAACAACTCCTTTTCAGACTTAAGTCAAACCCAATGAATGTTGCATCGTATAAGAGCAGCATTTGCAAGTGTGAGAGAATGGTTTCTGCCCACATGTAAATAACTGGATTGAAATAGGGGGGAACAATTGTTCATAGGTATAGAAAAGCTATCCGTAGGTATACTCCATCCATGGTTTTAACTGTAAGAGGAGTTATAGACTATCTGTTTTTATCACACTAGAGGTATAACTCTTCTCCAAACACTGACAATTTTTTCATGAAAACTTCTTATTTCAGGCCAAAGGATTTTTCCCTAAATATTTATTTCATGTCACATAAGGATAAAAGATCTGCACTGAAGAGTTTGGAAGACAGATGAATCCTTTAAAGGCTAGTACCAGGCGACTACTGGTCTGAAGGTAAGTGTGATTGTGCTGGTCATCACTGAATCATTCTTCCCAGAAAGTCAATGCTTTAGCTTGCACAGTCCATAGTTTAATAATGGCTTGAGACCGAAATGGCACTGCAAGCAACATTAAAACTGCATGTAATAGCAATGTGTCAAATAGCTCTTGTCAAAGAGGTTATTTTCTCCAACCTGCAAATATCATGACATTTTTTTTTGAGTTAAAGGGCAGATTTCCCATGCATTTTCTTGTAGAATTATGACATTTTTTGTATTTACAGATAGAGTATATTTCAGTTTGGCATTTTTCCCTTTGTTTTAAGTTCCAAGAATAACACTGAGATTAATGCTATTTTAGTTTTTATTCTTTTGTTTGCAGAAATATCTGCAGTTTTAGATTATGACAAAATAACTTATGTAGTTTATTTCTTATTATAGATGTCAGTTCTCTGTAGAAAATAACTTTGAAAAAGCTCAGGATCATAAAAATTAAGTCTGTGTATAGATCTTGTGGTGTTCAGCTTTTACTATGAGGCTGGAGACTTTCATTAGTCTACTACATTAGCCTACATTAGAGCTTTCTCATAGTTTTTTCTATATAAAAGGTGACCACTTCCTGGCAATGTTCATTTATTTATCAATAAGATTCACTTAAGCAAATACTTCCTTGCTATAATTGCAGTACATGTTCTGTACTGATTAATTCTAACATTTCATATTATTCTACCATTACTATTTTTTAGTATATGATTGGACATTTGAGAATAAATAGGCTGTTTCCAATAATCCAGAAATCAACGAGTAATCAACTGAAATGGCTGATTTTGAGAGCCTTTCATGTCCCATGAATTATAGCTGCATTTTCCTTACTTGTTTTTCCAATGATGTACTTATATGGCAGATTGTAAAAATATATTGATGAAAGACTTAAAGGTAAAGTAACTTAAGATTTAGATTGTCATATTAATTTTCTGGCTTATTGCAATCAGTTTTCAAGTGTATCCTAACATGATAGACGTGATTTCATTAAAAATATTTTTAACGGCACAACAGTTTTGATTTGGAGAAAGAAAATTTGCAAATCTTTTAAATGAAGCATCAATTTCAAAGGTCACAAAACATTTTAATTCATAATTATTAGAAATAATGTCAAAAAGGAAGCGTGTTCTTTAGACTAGAAGAGAAGCACCGCTGCAGAGTATTTAAGTGGAAGCTTTTTAGAGCTATAGTCCTAGCGGTTTGTAAATTGGCCATTACAATTCAGCTATATATATAAAATAGTAGGCTAACGTGATTTTTTCATAGACACTGAGAAAGTAATGTGTTATATTTAGCTAGAACTGTGCAGTAGCCATTAGAGACTGCTGTTTTTTTTAATACTTCTTGGTTATTTTATATAGGCAGACAAATAGAAGAATCCACACAATCTTCATGTGCACAGAGCTAGAGCATGCACCTAGTATTATTTTTCATGAACAGATTTTTAGTTCTGTGAGAACACAAGCAGGAAAAACAAGGATCTGGAAAGATTAGTTTAAGACAAGCACAACAATAATTCAGAAAATTTTATATTACCTGATGTTACTTTCCAAAAAACCCATCATTTTTTTGTTAGACTTACTTGGGTCACTTGAGAAGCTTTGGTTAGAAATTCAGTACAAAATGAATCTATAATACTGATATAAGCATTATAACAGTATAATATGCGGTAATAAAATTTGATATCTGTTTTAGTACTCTTTAGGGATTATGGTAAAGTATAAATCAAACTTATTTAGGAATATTTGGAAAAAATATATTAAACAAACAAAAAAAGACATGAAAAGTATATTTACAAGGATGGATCTCTTGGAGCTGTTTCCCCAGCCTGATCCTTGTGTACATCTCACTGCCAAAATTTACCCTTGTTTACCCTTGTAAATGAGGCTGTAGATTGAATACAGTATATATATTTGTCCAGCTGCTTTTGTCCTGTTTTTTATGAGGTATAATTGCATTCATATTTAGCAATAAAGGCAATAATGATTATTGGTTCTGTTGAATAACCCATAACCTTTTTAATCTCAGCATGAATAATCAGCAGAGAAAACCAGTAATATAGCAAAAGCTTAAATAGCTCCATCCAGTATGACAACGAACAGACTGGTTCTTCCCCTTTGCCATTTTCCATACCTGACAGACTTTTTGAGGGGTTTTTATTATTTATTTGTAGAATGGACCTTAAAAAGTAAAAAGAAGTTTTGTGTCCGTGAAACCCAATTCCCATTGGAAGTAGTGGTAAAAGTCCACTGACTACAGTGGGAGTAAGATGCATTTTTGAAAAACCTGTGGTTAAGCATGTCAGGCAGAAATGTCTCCTACTATGTCTTTTTACCATACTTCCTGCACGGGCTTCAAGCCTGGTTTAAGTTTGTAATCAAACTGTACCTGAAGGTAGCTAATTCTATATGGAGCGCAGTCTGTGGCATGCAGAAGAGCTAAAGTGTAAAAAACAGAACAGATGACCAGTGACTGGCACTCTGTCGAAGTTCAGACATCTATTCTGTAAAAATTGAAGACTTTATTATCTTCAAAATAAAGATACCATAATAAGTAGGTGGCTTATGATATACTGATGAATTGAGATATTTTTTCTCTAGGCCACTTGTTTTAGTTCATTCTACATTAACATCACCTGAAAGCCCTGGTATCCAGGTGTCTTTGTGTGCAGTGCGCTGTTCAAAATGAACTAATGGGAAGATTCAAGCAGTCTCAGTGAAGGCAGTCTATCATGTAGCAATATATCAATGTCATCTGCTTATTCTGGCACTAATGGTGTCACTCTAATTCAGTCTGATGGGATGATCCCTTTACAGCAATTTGTTTACTTTAGTAGGTATGTTCCTGAAAGTATCAAAAAGAAGGAGCATGTAATCAATAGTGTGACAATAATAGTAAACAATAGGGGTGATGAAATTCTTCATTTGGTCAAAGACTTTTAAAACTGTATTATTCTGGTTTTGCTTTATCCTCTTTCAACAAAATGAAAGACAGATGGAAACGATGTTCTCAAAAAATTAAAATAATCCTATTAGTTTTCTTTTCTTTCTGTTCAACAGAAAGTTGACTTACTCTACCAGAGGAGAGCTTCCCTCTGAACAGAACTAAAATATCAAAGATTTTATGAAGAACCTGCATTTTCTTCCCAATTGTTGATATAAAAAACTCTCCAGTCTACAGAATCTTCAATGGTCTTTTATTATTATTAAATTAACATTAAAAAAGAAAGAAAAATATTTTCAAGCATGAATATTACACAAATCTAAAAGGAGCATTTTCTTTCCCTTAGAATGCCTTAAAGGCAGTATATAAAAAAAAATAAATTACGGTATAGTAGTTGATAACTTTTCCCCAGGTTTAATAAAAAAAATATCTTGCAAACTTATGGTTAATCATGCAAAAGCTAAGACACCAGTGGATTTAGAAATTCTTAAATTGTCATTGATCAGTAACCATTGATTGCATGAGTGTCATATCTTAAAAATGTTTCCAACTTAACACGATGACTCATAAGAGCTTTTACCACTGAGTAAATATATCCTTATATTTCTGTTAAAACAATGATCATGACTGTAAGTGTCCTTATGGTCCTAAGTAAATGTTCATCTTTTCCTCCTCATTGACATTTGTCTTTAAATAAATTATAGGAACATTGAAAGAAAAACATTTTACATGCACAAAAGGTCTATGAGGGTGATCTAGAGCTCACTGAAATCATTAGGAGCTTACAGAAGGTTTTTATTTGTGCTACATCTCTCCACTGCAGTTCTGAGTGACCCGTTTCTCTGGTGTCCAGGGACCAGTGAGCAGGAATTAATAATCACACTGATCTGCTACAATGAATGTTCTTGATGTCTCCTTCAGCCCTGAGGCTGAAGCCAGCTGCATTGCACTGAATTGAATGTTGCCATTCTAGGGACTGCTTTTGCCAAAAATTCTAGGTGCAATATTGTGGACCTTTTGTTGTGCTAATACAGTCTGATGGAACCACACACTGGGTAAAACAAATCTCTTTCAACCATGCATTAGGCATTAAGCTATCAATAAGTATCACAGCTGTGTATGCTGTCGCACAGTACACTTCTACAGCTGTGGCAGTGAAGTGCCAAGGAACAGTCTCTGATGTTTTGTGTCTTTCTGTGTTAAACAGCATGTCTACAACACCACATAGGTCTGCAGTACTCCTGTGATGAGAAAGAGGGTTCTTAAGAGGCATAATACATAAATGCCTAGGTTATTCAGCTTTACTTCTAAAATAATTTACTGCTTGCTCAGTCTGCTTGTGGCAGCGTGGGCATTTTGCTTCTAAAGAAAGATTTCTGCTCTTGGGGAAAATGATATTGACTGCAAGGCAGACATTGCAGACATCTGAAAAATAGTTTGAGGCTCAATTATTTCTTCCAAGATCTGAACACAGTGGCAGCCAGGAAGTGTTTCTAGTTCTTCCCTTTTAGCTGTCCATTACTCAGGGGAGTTATTCTAGTTTCCCTGTTCTCTCTTTGAAAATCAGTTGGCTTTGGCGCAGCCAAAGGGAGGGAGCACTGCGAATCATTGTATTATGTGACTTTTTTTCTTTCATGTAAAAGGTGAATGTTTACAGGGATTTATGCAGTGAAATCAGTCAAGCAATTCACTCTTACAAAATATATACTTTTTTTGTAGAAAGTCAGGTTAAGTCTAGATTTCCCTGTTCCCTCCCTTGTTTTGGTCTATGTACATTTTAATGATGCAGTACACTAAAGTGTAATATGATAAAGAGACATTATGAACACTGAATTTTCCAAAGCTCTCAGCATTTCGGAGGCACATGCTAAAAACCTTGGTATTAATAACTTTTAATAGTGCTTAATGCTACTTGCTGAATTTTAATTCCAACTGTTATTTAGTAATTATCATAGAGCTACATAGTGTAATGGATACTCTAGCTCGAGATAATTTAAATGGCTCTAATTTATAATTCAAGATATTAGCTGAGGAAGAATGGCTAAATATAGTAATATCTGGGTTAGAATTTAATTTACAAAGGACAATAAACTCAGTTTCTGTCCATTATTGGAGTTTGGGATCCACAACTAATTTTGCAATAGTAGTCAAGGTTTATTCTTTGGAATCTTATGTGAAATAATATTTTCTACAATTATTTAATACATGATAACTTTGATATTTGAGTTAATTTAATTTCTCTATTTTTTAAAAAACTTGTCCCCCTGCCAGTTTCCAGAATTCATGTTGTCATTCTCTCTTTTCAACATTCCTTTTTGTCTTTCACTTTTCTTACAATTCCTTAGGAATTTATGACATCAGAGAAAGGAGACCACAGACATCGCCACTCCTAGTTTTGCTTTAATAGGATGCCATCAGGGAATGTCTCAAACATCTGATGAGTTTTACAGGAAGTGTAGACTGCTTGTCCCACTAAATTCAGTTTTCCATTATTCACTTTTTTCAACATTCCTTTTTGTCTTTCACTTTTCTTACAATTCCTTAGGAATTTATGACATCAGAGAAAGGAGACCACAGACATCGCCACTCCTAGTTTTGCTTTAATAGGATGCCATCAGGGAATGTCTCAAACATCTGATGAGTTTTACAGGAAGTGTAGACTGCTTGTCCCACTAAATTCAGTTTTCCATTATTCACTTTAGCTTATTAAAACCTTTTTTATTAGAACTCTCTCTGATTATTGTGTCTGTGTTTAATCCAGAAAAGCTGTTTGTTTCTTACCCACAGTTATTTATTTCCCTTCATAACATCTTATGAAGAACCTTACAAAAAAACCCTTTCAGAATATTACATATAAATGATATATACAGGGTCACCTTTATCTCATGTCTTATTTTTGTTCCTTCATACTAGAAAATCTTTATATCCTTCCTAGAAACTGTCAGCATCACTAATCTTGTCTAAATTTGTGATGGTTATAATGAAGGTGAGCATTATTGGAATAGATATTAACTCTATATGTGGTCATTATTAAACTTAATCTGCTCTACAGAATTTACAATATATTCTCATAAGTATCAAAAAAACATAAAATAATGCAGATCTTTATACTGCTTTTCTTTTTTAGAAAGATGTAAAAACCTTTATATTTTTTCAGTGGTTCTTGCCATTTTGTAATTATCAATGCTTTAAAAAGAAAAAAAGGTAGAATAAAATTGGTGAATCATTCAGAAAAATGGAAGATTTTATGAATATCTGTTCATAACATTGAAATTATTTTTTGTAAGATAAAATAATGCAGATCTTTATACTGCTTTTCTTTTTTAGAAAGATGTAAAAACCTTTATATTTTTTCAGTGGTTCTTGCCATTTTGTAATTATCAATGCTTTAAAAAGAAAAAAAGGTAGAATAAAATTGGTGAATCATTCAGAAAAATGGAAGATTTTATGAATATCTGTTCATATCATTGAAATTATTTTTTGTAAGTGTTAAAAACAAGCAGGAAAAATTATATACTACTTTTTGTAAATATTGCCAGAACACAACAACAAAGATAAATAATAAAAGCCAGGGGTTAAAATTTGAAAAAGACAAGAATCTAAAGATGATAGAATTAATAAAAAATATTTGCTGAACATTTACAAATAATAGATTTGCTTTCACCTGGGGCCTTTCCTTCCATTTTTCCTTTTCCTAGACCTGTTTGGGTCACTATGTGTGGCAGCTGCAAAGAATGTACCTAGTATGCAGTGTCTTAACACTTTTCTTGGCAATTTTGTCATACAAATGCTTAAGAAGGGGCGGAAAGGTCAAAATGTGTGCCTTCTTTTTTTTGATAGCAAGAATCTTAATTTCAGTTGTCAATATTGGCTGTGCAGATGAAGCTCCCTTTGACCATATGATTATGACACTCAATTTTCCTCTGTTAAAGACATGTTTAAACTGGTAACACTAATCCCTAGAACTGGGTGGAAAACTGTCCCATTATTGCATGGAATTCTTCCGTCAGTCAGTGTGGTTTTGCTCTATGGGCTTAGCCATTAAATCACGCCAAAATAAATGAGTAATCAGGGAAAGCTCCTTAGAAACAGGCAATTCTTGTTAGTTTAGCCTGAGGATTCAGACCTTATCTCCCATCTGGAATACCACCTTTAACTCTAGGGAAGAGATGTCCAAAGTTTCTGCCATGGACATAGTATATGTTAGTTGATGAAAATATCATCAAAGACAGATTTTAATTTGTAAAGCTCTGGACTCAACAAACTCAACTTCAGATCTCTCCTTTCTAGGTTCTGTCATTTAATCTTTCCTAATTTGTCTGCTGCATGAAAGACTTTACCAGATCCATGGTCTCCAACTCAGAGCTCTCACTAATCACCAGCTAAGAACACTGGTAATCAGAAAGAATGTGAATGTAGGAAGGGCCAGGAATTGTGCTGTAGTATAGTAGCAATAATATTGCTAGTAACATAAGATAAAAGCAGTCCAGAACTACATGCAAATAGAACACCACCTGCATAAAAATGTATTTGCACTGATTCTCATCTTCCAGTCTGGAAAACACACAGAAACTATTACAGTCCTGCTGATGCATTTTAGAGGAATATACTTTCTCATTTGAATTTCATTCTTGGGGAGCTAGACTAACTCATGAAGTCATGACAGCATAGTCATGCTATATTTTACAATCACAGAATCATTTAGGTTGGAAAGGACCTTTAAGATCATCAAGTCCAACCATTAACGTACAACTGCCAAGTCCACCACTAAACCATGTCCCTAAGCACCACATCTACTCGTCTTTTAAATAACTCCAGGGATGGGGACTCAACCACTTCCCTGGGCAGCCTGGTCCAATGTTTAACCAATGCTTGACAACCTTTTCAGTGAAGACATTTTTCATAATATCCAATCTAAACCTCCCCTGGCACAACTTGAGGCCATTTTCTCTAGTCCTATCGCTTGTTACTTGGGAGAAGAGACTGACACCCACCTTGTTACAACCTCCTTTCAGGTAGTTGTAGAGAGCGATGAGGTCTCCCCTCAGCCTCCTTTTCTCCAGGCTAAACAACCCCAGTTCCCTCAGCCGCTCCTCACAAGACTTGTTCTCCAGATCCCTCACCAGCCTCGTTGCCCTTCTTTGAACACACTCTAACACCTTGATGTCCTTCTTGTAGTGAGGGGCCCAAAACTGAACACAGTATTCGAGGTGCGGCCTCAGCAGTGCCGAGGACAGGGGCACGATCACTTCCCTACTCCTGCTGGCCACACTAGTTCTGATACAGGCCAGGATGCCATTGGCCTTCTTGGCCACCTGGGCACACTCATGTTCAGCCGGCTGTCAAGCAGCACCCCCAAGTAACAAAGCACATGAAGCGACAAAGCAGTTTACTCAGTCTACAAAAACCTGGGACACTATTACAGGCCAGATCTTCACCAGGTAAAGCCCAGTATCAAATGGGCAGTCAGTTCCTTTTAGGGTCAGCAGCAGCCAGCCACTCTTCTCCCTTTGAATTTTTTCCACTTTAGAATAGTTTGTCTCACCAGGCCAGGTTGCCTTTGACTAGAGTGCATTGCATCAGAAGATAATTCATGGTTGTCCTCTTACATGCTAGAGAGGCAGTGCTATCAACTGAATTCCTGCTTCAGAAAGAGTTCACAACATGAATGGGTCTAATTCTGAATGGCTTAGTCTCAGATGTTTTGAAGGATAGTCTGGTGATGACTGAATTGGATTGCATCTTAGGTATAAAGGCTTAAACTTGCTTTAAGTTTTGTGGAGACTTGGGCAGATACAGAAGTACCTTGTTCAGGTTAGTATTTAAGCATATGTCTAACTGCAGCTAGGAGATATTTTGATCTGTCTTTAAACTGCCTAAATTAAGGCCTTGGTTTCTCTGTACACTATTTTTCATCTGTTATACTCTGTATGTGTGTGTCAGTCTGGAAGTCTGTGTAAATGGACGTTTCATCCAAACTCATCACATAAAATTTGGAACTGATCTTCTAGAGATATAAATTGTTTCACTACCAAAACTTAATGATTTTTTTTAAACATCTGTTTAAAACATTATTAGCAGCTGTCTTAAGAACAGCTGCTTTAAAAGTATGACTATACTATCACAAAAGAACTTTCTGTATTTTATATTTGTTTTCTTGTATTTTGTTTTCTTAATTTTTCTGTGAGGTAAATGTCTAAACGGGAACTCAGATTTTCAAAAAACTATTCTATAAAGAAACCCTAAGACATTCTACAAAGAATTACCCTAAGACCCTTTGAAAATCTGGAACAGCTTTCACTATCCATTTACTATCCTAAGTACCTGTAAACCATGATTCTCCTTGTACTGTCAAGGGCAGATAATGCCGACTATTCTTCCAATACTATGGTTAGTAATATTTTTTCTGATAGGTATCCTGAACAGGCTTTACAGGTGTTCCATATATAAAACCATGATCTTAGCTGTTTAGCATCATTATTTTGAGATCTGGTGTGTGTATGAACACTCGGAATTCATATGCCTTTAGACATTATACTAATATCATATGTCTTTAAGATGAAATTTTCATCTATTACCTGTCCGTTATCATTTTTCATGGGCATTTTGGCTAAACATGGGCTTTTCTGTGCTGTCAACTGTACTCTATATTACAGGTTATTTATTGGAATGGTTTGCAATGATTACTCCATATGAATTTCAGGGACTGTGAAATTTGAGGAAATTTGCTTTTATAGGTAAATGGAAAAGATTGCAGTAGTACAAGCCTCCAAGAAGAAATCCCATTGAACAACAGCATCCTTATTCTTGTTGTGGGAGGTAGTTGCCATGCATGCAATGTGGAAAGTATAGGGTTTAGTGATCTACTTCCCTTATTTACTTTTAGTAAAATTTCCCTAATTTACTATTAGTTCATAATAGATTTATATATGCTTGCACAAAGAACATATAGTTATCGATGATACTGTAGTGATTTAATTTCTGTTCAGTGCTTTTCCATTTTATTATTTTTGCTATGAAATTTCAAATGGTAAATTTAAGAAGGTCATGTCAGATATAACTATAAAAAGCATTTTCCCATTTTCAGTTAAATAGTACAACAGCAATTGGCCCAGGGTTGTTTCTCTGTTCAGTCATACTGGAATTACACAGTGCTCTGCCTTAGTTTCTCTGTGGAGGAGGAATCAGTGACACACATTTTAGGCATAAGCTAAATGAGTCCCCTGTCCCCTCTTGTAACTTAGCACAGTTTCAAATTTGGTTTATTTATTCAGTTCTTCTTTTGCTGAAATCTGGATGGCTCCACAGGACACCACTCAAGTATTATTTAATCCAGCTTCCCAAAGGGTCATGGGAAGGCATTGTTAGTTTAGGAGCACTGCTGGGTCTGAGCTGGTCCTGAATATTTTCATAACAATATTTTAAAATTAATAATACCTACTACAACATGGAGATCTGGGAACAGAGTGTAAAGAACCAAGTGGCTCTGCAAGATGCAGCCTTGCCACATGAAAGCCAGTTTGAGCTGGAGATGAGAAACACCACTGAATCTGTATGGAATAAATCAAGGATGCATGGTACAGAAAACCAGGAAAGTTTTGCAATTAAGGAAAGTGATGTGGACACCGGAGCAGGTTTAGCAAAGTCAGCTTGGTTTCACTTGGCACGGAACTTTAAATTCTAGTCTGTGTGAAAGGAGGCTGTCTTGTTTCCAGGTCAGATCAAGCCTTGTATACTAGTTATTTGTCTCTCTTAATTAAAAATCCATGCTGGATCCAAATTGCCTCTGCATGGAGCCAGTCTTGGTGCATTATTGTTTCTGGCACAATTAGTCCACAGTCCAGGAAAAAATACTTGGAGGTAGTTGAGAGCAGTAATTGAGAGCTGAATAACAATTAACTAAGAACTTAGTCCCCACCATGGAATAACCATGGAAGGAACATGGTGTGTAATGGTCTGTTATTTTCTATAGTAACACAATCATAGATGAAGATTTGCTAACTAACTAACAAGAATTGCCTGTTTCTAAGGAGCTTTCCCTGATTACTCATTTATTTTGGCGTGATTTAATGGCTAAGCCCATAGAGCAAAACCACACTGACTGACGGAAGAATTCCATGCAATAATGGGACAGTTTTCCACCCAGTTCTAGGGATTAGTGTTACCAGTTTAAACATGTCTTTAACAGAGGAAAATTGAGTGTCATAATCATATGGTCAAAGGGAGCTTCATCTGCACAGCCAATATTGACAACTGAAATTAAGATTCTTGCTATCAAAAAAAAGAAGGCACACATTTTGACCTTTCCGCCCCTTCTTAAGCATTTGTATGACAAAATTGCCAAGAAAAGTGTTAAGACACTGCATACTAGGTACATTCTTTGCAGCTGCCACACATAGTGACCCAAACAGGTCTAGGAAAAGGAAAAATGAAGATTTATATATTTCCCTGAATACTTTTGAACAATGTTCCTCTCTTCCAAAACATTATGGGTTATAATCCCCAAGTATCTGTGACTAAATTGACATTCTAAAGTATAATTATGTAGGAAAAATTGAGAAGTGGGTGGAGAGGAGGAGAAAGGGAAAATAATAATGACATAGCAATAAAGTACATACTTTATATTGATACATTAGATGTCTCTTCAATAAAAAAATGGAACAATTCTTCCTATGTAATTCGCCAACGTGTGTTTAGATTATTCAGAAATAAAGTGGACAAAACACTCAAAATATACTAGGCTAAGGTGGGATATAATTCAAGGTTTGCCAAATAGAACTAGTTCTGTAAACAATATAAATCTGCAATATAATTTATTCAGAAATAAAGTGGACAAAACACTCAAAATATACTAGGCTAAGGTGGGATATAATTCAAGGTTTGCCAAATAGAACTAGTTCTGTAAACAATATAAATCTGCAATATAATTTAAGAATCATAGAGTAGAATCATAGAATCATTGAGGTTGGAAAAGACCTCTAAGATCTCGAGTCCAA
>NW_008795674.1:6533-10352 GCF_000699145.1 Aptenodytes forsteri | reverse complement strand
GGATGGAGATTCTCCTTGGCTCTCTTCTTGTCATTAATATATTTGTAAAAGCTTTTTTTGTTGTCTTTAACGACAGCGGCCAGATTGCGTTCTATTTTGCCTTTTGCCTTTCTCATTTCTTCTCTGCACGACCTAACGAGATCTCTTCTTGAGGCCTGCCCCTTCTTCCACAAGTGATAAACTTTCTCATGCCTAGTGATTTTACAGCTGAAGAAATTATCTCACTTTCTTCATTTCTAAATATCTTCTGAAAAGTTGTGCCCATTTGTGCCAGTAAAATACAGTCAGATAAACTCTGTAGGGAGAATTCCAGCTCTTTGGAGCTATGTAAAAGCTTATATTTTATCTGGAATTGACCTTTTTTGTGTAAAATTTATTGTATTTTTCTCTGTCACCAAATGCCTACTGTCCTGCAAAGATTCAGTGTGTACCTCCTAGAGCAGGACTCTGGCTGTATACTGCGTCTCCTGCTGCCATGCCTCTAAAACAAAAAAAGTGCACATCTTGAAAAGCGCCAATCAGTTTACCTCAGACTAATGCTGAAGGATACAATGCAAAGACTAAAAAAGTGTCATAGACAAAGAAAAATAAGACCACAGCTAAAGATTTTCTAAGATCTTTGGAAGTTATAATACTCTTCTGATGACTGGCAGATTTATTCTCCAAAAACAGATTAGACATCAATGAGATTGCATGAATTTATTGATTTCATATTCCTTAAAGATGCACTGTACTGTAATACCTTGGTATTTCTTCATTGCTGACCTAAACCCTGGAATTTTTCTATCCGTTACTCAAAGTTTTATCATGAAGAAAGTTGGCAAAAGGATGTACATGTATACGTACTTTTACACACATACTTATATATCAACACTGTCTGGAGAGAAAATGCTTGCTGTTTCTATGTACGTTTTCAAAGTCAAATGTAGCCCAATGAATAGGATTTCTGCCACATTATAATTAAATGGCAACAAGTGTCTAATCGGGCAGCGCTCACTGCTTGGGAGGGCTTGCCTAGGCCTGAGCTGGAGCCAGCTTGCTCTAACAATGATCTGGTGGCCACAGGACCATTGTTTGACCTGAGCCAAACTTCTGTGACAGCTGCAGATGGATGAAGCTGGACAAACCAGACAGTCACTCTGGGACAGGCAGTTGCCCATGGTATCTCTCAGGGCTGGGGGAGGCTGTGGTGCAGCATCCAAGTGGGGCTGGAAGCCAGTGAGAGGCAAGAAAACATTTGAAAAATAGCCCTGAGCATAAGGAGAAAGGAATGCCCCCACTCCCACCGTGAACACCAGCCAGCACAGAGCTTGGGATGCTGATAGCTCGCTTTTGCACCCCAGTATCTCTCTGCCTGAAGAATTCTGGTGCCGTTGAGCAGAGGACCAGCAGGACATTGGAAGTGCAAGAAACACCAGAGAAAAAAGGGTAGCGCTCAGTATGTTCTCATGTATAACAGTTTATAAGCGTATTATTACCAATGAGGCTTTTCTATATTTAAACTACTGATATCATTCTAACCGGGCTAAAGAGAGCTGTTTGCTAGATTTTGATTAGATTAATATTTTAATTAGGCTAACAATAAATTCTTAACTTCATGCGTAAAAGGAGTTCCCTGAGGAGAGTTGCTTTCAAAGTGTACCTCCAACTGGAACCAAAGTAGACACACCTTCTTGTGAGGAGCAGGTGAAGTGGAATTTAGAAGGATAATGTGGAGTGTGCTGCAGTTAAAATGAATCTTATGTGGGAGAACACTAGATGATGCATTTGTATTTTCTGTCTTTGGTTTTTTTACACTTTAATCCTTTTAAAACTGGTTAGAACCCAAGTAAACACTTCATACTGCACACCATACGCTTGAATAAATAATTGAGTAACATGCATATTGCTGACATGGTGCAATAAATAAAAATTAAGTGTTCATAGTTATTCAAAACAGTCTGAAATATATCTTTTTTTTTCTTCCCCTTCTTTTTTTTTTTTTTTTAAACAAACATGTTTATTTTGAGGATTTCCAGTTTGGAATTGTAAGCAAAATTAGTGCATATGCAAAAATCTGACAGGAAAATCCATTTTCATTTTTTTGCAAAACTGTACACTAGTTACAACTGCCTACATAAGGCACAACTTAAATCTTGAAGTTAAATCCTAGAGGAGTAAGAAGATCACAAGGGACTAATCTTCCTGAAATGCATCTTTTCCTTTGGCATCCATCCCACCCGACCCCAATGCAGCCAAATCACATATAGGTAATTTATTTTTTAAAATGGACACAGTATTCTTTCTTATTTTGTTGTGTTTGTTTTTCTGTGACAAACTGATTTTTGTTTATTTTTGCTTGAATTATAGTCTATAAGAAGTTACAATCCACAGATTAATGTAAATCAATGTGGGAGTTTAGCTTATGGAATTCTTTTATGTGTAGTGCTTCACAAAACTAGCCTTCATAAATTAAATTGTTGTCCAATTGTGAAGTAAAGATAGCTTGCGTGTATAATTATACACTACATTAATAAAATATGAATTAGGCATTTGTTAGAATGAGTCAACCATTTGGTAAAATTGTATTCATTATGAATCCTGTTTCTCCACCTAGAAAATAATTGTTAGTTGTTAATGAATACATTTTTTCCTCATTGCCTTACCAATTTATGTATTAACATTTCTTAATGTAATAAGGAAATAGTTGTTGCAAGAAACCTTGTCTGTGTAACTCAAGAATCCTACATAAAGTTAATGTAACAGGTTTTTGACAGGTCTTGTTTCTCCAAATAGAATTATTACTATTTTTTAAATAATCATGTCTTGTTATTCATGTCTTAGATAAGACAGTCTTTCTTAAGTATTGTTGTATTAACAATTATTAGTGTATGTGCTAAGTAATATAAGTAACAGAGAGAAAATTTGAGGCATCAGTTGCTTCTAGAATGTAGCTTGTCTGAGTGTGAAGGCCAGAAAAGAGTATGATTTGAGATAATCCTGTCCTTAATCCTTATTTATCCCTAGAAACCCTCTCTCTCGTGCTGCAGGGGTTTAATTCTGGGTTCTAGTGCCTCCGGTGGGAGCCAGAAGTTCAGGGTTTCCAATGTCAAGCCTTGAGGCACTGGTGGGTTTGCTTACCCTGTGTTTCATAGACCACCGTGCACTCATTCAACCCACACTGCAATCCAGCCAGACATGAATGAGTTTCCAGCCCAAAAGCACAAGCAGAGAGCTAGGCTTTGGCAAATGTATGCTGCCTGTCAGGAAGACTGAATGGCTCAAGCCCAATGCTGTGCTAACCACATCTGCAGAACTTCTGTTTTGGAGATAGTGTCTGCTTAGCTGTGAGTACAATGTCAATATACATCTGCCTGCAAAAGACACTGTAGACATACCCTTCCCATTTGAATCTAGTACTAGATTTCCTATGTTCTGAGCAGAATTTCTGGTAAACAAGGGAGGCACTGGATTGCATATAAGTCTGCTTTTTGTATGTATTGTTCTACATTGTTGTCTCATAAGAACTTTGATTGTAGAGACTATCACACCTGCTTTCCAAAATTAATTTTGTTGTATGTGCATGAAAGAGAAAATTCTATTACTGGATGATCATAGAATCATAGAATCATAGAATCATAGAATCATTGAGGTTGGAAAAGACCTCTAAGATCATCGAGTCCAACCGTCAACCCAACGCCACCATGCCCACTAAACCATGTCCCTAAGCGCCTCATCTAATCGTCTTTTAAATACCTCCAGGGATGGGGACTCCACCACTTCCCTGGGCAGCCTGTTCCAATGTTTCACCACTCTTTCAGTAAAGACATTTTTCCTCAC
>NW_008795674.1:5130-6398 GCF_000699145.1 Aptenodytes forsteri | reverse complement strand
CTCCTTTTCTCCAGGCTAAACAACCCCTGTTCCCTCAGCCGCTCCTCATAAGACTTGTTCTCCAGACCCCTCACCAGCCTCGTTGCCCTTCTCTGGACATGCTCCAGCACCTCGATGTCCTTCTTGTAGTGAGGGGCCCAAAGCTGAACACAGTATTCGAGGTGCGGCCTCACCAGTGCCGAGTACAGGGGCACGATCACTTCCCTACTCCTGCTGGCCACACAGTTTCTGATACAGGCCAGGATGCCATTGGCCTTCTTGGCCGCCTGGGCACACTGCCGGCTCATGTTCAGCCGGCTGTCGACCAACACCCCCAGGTCCTTCTCTGCTGGGCAGCTTTCCAGCCACTCTTCCCCAAGCCTGTAGCGCTGCATGGGGTTGTTGTGGCCCAAGTGCAGGACCCGGCACTTGGCCTTGTTGAATCTCATACAGTTGGCCTGGGCCCATCGATCCAGCCTGTCCAGGTCCCTCTGCAAAATGATCTTGGTCCCTTGCTTAGCTGGGGTATTAGTTTGTACACATTTTATATTCTCAAAAGTTCAGTGCTAGAAATCACATTTTTAGAGATGCTCTGTATTTCTTGATACCTTTAGAACCTAAAATAATTAACTTAAATGCAACACCATGCTGACATGACTCTGCTTTACAGAAGATGGCTCAGCTGGCTGAAGTGTAGAAAGGGAGGGGTCTGTACTTAGCACATTATCTGGGAAGAACTTCACTAGTCAAGTAATTTATAGGAGACCAAAAAAAGAAGATTTTGACAGCTTTTGCAGGCTCAAGGCGATCTGTTAGTTCATTGCTTAGTAATTATTTTTACCTTAAATATGTATCTTCATGAACAGTCGGAAGTCAATACAAAGTGTTACACATTGGTAATAATCATGCTGGTTGATACATGTTTGTTTAGCACCAGACTTCTATCAGGTTCCACAATCATGTTAAAAATAAATGCAGTTTTATTAGTATGTTTACATACAGTCTTTTCCTTGCTTCCTTTCTTTGTTTAAAGCTAACTCCTGCCTCACTCTCACCCCAGTGTGTAAAGGTGTGGAAACAACTCTCCCATGCATACCTGTTCGGCTTGCCTTAGAGCAAACTGTAGTTACTGCTCTAGCATGTGGGAAAGCAACTCAAGATAAAGGTAGTAAGTAGTAAATGGAACATAAGGCCTTTAAGTAGTACAGGTGGGGCCGGATGGGATCCACCTGAGAGTGCTGAGGGAACTGGCGGAGGAGCTCACCAAGCCACTCTCCATCATTTATCAG
>NW_008795674.1:0-2105 GCF_000699145.1 Aptenodytes forsteri | reverse complement strand
TACTGAAAGAGTGGTGAAACATTGGAACAGGCTGCCCAGGGAAGTGGTGGAGTCCCCATCCCTGGAGGTATTTAAAAGACGTGTAGATGAGGCGCTTAGGGACATGGTTTAGTGGGCCTGGTGGTGTTGGGTCGATGGTTGGACTCGATGATCTTAGAGGTCTTTTCCAACCTCAATGATTCTATGATTCTACGATTCTGGGTGACTCAACAGCTCCAGGTCTGAGCAAGAGAGCACTGCCACGTTTTTTTACACTTGTTCTTCACTTCACTAACTGGTGAATTAAAAAAGGCACTTTATCGGACATGGTGTAATAATGTTTGAGTTGTACTCAGTTGTTGAGTACATGGAAAAAATATTACCATTAGCTTTTATTTTTTTGCTTTTTAAAATTTTTCCTCTTGAGTGGGGGGAAAAAGTATGAGACTGAAAAAAAAGAACAGATAGTATGCAACAGGAAGATGAACTGCATTACTTTTTAGGTTTACTCATTAGATGCTGGAGGGAGGAGTGACTGATATGGTGTTCTGGAAACTCAGACTGAAAAGTGGTGAAGAAAAGGAAATTGAAAAGAGAAGACAACTTGCTGGAAGATCAAAATGGAGAAACCTAAAGAAATCCTGTGAATGTTTAAATGGGAAACCTTTCCAAACCACAGCTTCAAATAATTAGGTGCATCAAAGAATCTGTGAATTAAAAGAACCCTTCAGAAATCCGTCTGCATACCTTCCTTTTTGATGTTGCTTGAACTGATAGTGGAGGAAGCCCGTACTGAATAAACATTAAAATACACTCACTCCCACTTTTTCAAAGTTAAGAACTTGAATTGAAACATGATCTGTAAAGGTTCCTAATTAAGTAACCCATTAAAGGTACTACTTCTAACTGTTAAGACTGGGTTTTAATAAGTCAGTTTTGAGAAATTTTAAGTGTTACTGTGTCAAGATTTTCTGACTGTGCTGCATTTAATCTAGTTTATACTTCACCTTTTTAAACCAAATAATTCCAGATTAAATATTTTTTTGCTCCTTTCATACTGATATCTTTATACACTGATAAGTAATACTTAGTGTAATCCTCATGCTACAGGCTTTACTCAGGAATAGTTCCACTCAATAAAATTGTTTCCTTTTGGAGTAAAAAGTTTCCTTTTACACAACTATGCTGCTTTTTATTGGATATCAGAATTGAAACTTCAGTCTTGGCACTGCTCTTGATTGCTGTGGTGCAAATGTATAACCAATGCCATTTACTCTTTGTACTCCAGGACGAGGAAACTGTTGTGTTATTCTGAGGATCAGACACACTGTTGCAGTTCTCCGGTTCAAGCTCCACCAAACGAACTCATTTGTGTCATTGCACCAAAGACCACAAGTTAAATAAATCTAGAAGTTAGGCTGCAAGTGCTGAGGAATGTGGAGATGAGCTGTGATAACTGAGACAGGGGATCAACTTTATTCCTAGCATCAAGGTACTTACCAGCCACTACAGATTTAAATCTGTGACACCAGAATGTGTGACATGGAAACAGGGAGACTTGCAGCAGATTCCTCCCAAAGCACAGAGTGGATATATGTTTATACCTTGGAAAATACATGTCTCAACATCATTGTTTATAATGAACAATGAAGTATTCAATTACAGCTCCAGTATATTCATGCTGAAAAAATATTTTTTTTACTTCTTTTTTTCCTAAAACAGTCTGCAAATAAATAAGTACAATAACTCTTGCTGATTTTTTAATGCTTCATTGATAAGTTGTGTTATTCAAATGTATTAAGGCAAGAGCTTATATGTATTTTGATACAGACTATTTAGTGTACAAAACATACTAAATTTAGGGTAGTAATTCCTGCATTTAATAATAGACATCTTTAAGCTAAGCATACAGATGAAGCTAGCTAAGCCTGTTCTCTTTACAGGAAATTAAGACATACAGCAATGTTCAGGGAATAAACCATCCCCACTTAATTTAAATATTTATCTAGAAATGGGATGGATTATACTTTAGAGATACTTCATTCCTTCTACTGAGTAGAAAGGGAGACTAGAAAATAAACTAAGAACTTAATTTTTAGCTGGCTCTAGTTAGGTGAGGTGAATCT
>NW_008795673.1:1066192-1066852 GCF_000699145.1 Aptenodytes forsteri | reverse complement strand
TGGCCTGGCTGTGGGACGATTGGGAGGTGACAAAGAGGCATGGGGCCAGCACACAGCCTGGGGGCATGGGGAGCCCAGGCATGTGGCCAGGCTGTGGGAACAGCCACGTCGGGGTGAACCCACCTGGTTAAGTAGGCAGCACAGAGCGGATGGAGATGTCTGTGCTACACAGGGCCAGACATGCTGGGCACCAGTGGCAGCGAGGGACATTCCCATCAGGGACAGTGGATGCAGCCCATGGCCAGGTGGCACTTCCACCTGTAATGGAGGTAGAAAAGAGGGGTTGGGTCACCCGCACTGCCCTGATTGTCAAGGTGCTGCCGCAGCCATGAGGGACCCCTCCTGCAGCCAGTGGGATGGCCTCATTCCCATACAAATTCCCCAGCACTCACAGCCATACTCGGGTGCCCCAGACCAGCCCACCCCAAGCAGGAACCTCAGGGCCCTCCCCAAAACCTCAGTGCCAGCCCCGTTGGCTGCCAGAGCCACTAGGACCAGCGGAGCCGCCCAGGCGGAGCCAACCTGAGGAGAACTGCACGGCCACATCTCCCACAGCCCCTTCCTCCTACCACTGCACCCACTACTGCACACTCAGGGCCTCGCTGCTGGTACCATGCAGCCCCCTCGCCATGCAGCCCCCTCGCCGCTGCCTCCTCCTCC
>NW_008795673.1:1052141-1061774 GCF_000699145.1 Aptenodytes forsteri | reverse complement strand
TAACAGGTGGGATGGAGCAGGCTGTTCCCACGCTCAGGGGGCATTTGGGGAGGGGGATGGGGTTCCCCACCAAAGATGGTGGGAAGGAAAGGGGAGTGCCAGGCTGCAGCCCAGCTCCAGGCCCTCACCTGGGGGTGTTTACGGCAGAGTTGGAGCTCCCCAGCCCTGTTCCCACAGCCATGGGCAGGGCGGGAACTGCGAGTCACCTCCTCTCTGGGGAGCCAGGGTTAGGCAGGTGGTGCAGGAGGAGCCTGAGCTGTAGGTGCCGGGGCCCAACGCAGCCCTTCTCCCCATGCGGGGCTGAGAGGACAGTGGCCGTCTTTCTCCAGCCAGGGCTGAAACCCAAAAGCCATTGTCACCTCCATTGGAGCTGATTGTCATGGTTTAATTTCAGTCGGCAACTAAGCACCACGCAGCCGCTCGCTCACTCCCCCCCCACCCGGTAGGATGGGGGAGAGAATTGGAAGAGCACAAGTGAGAAAAACTCGTGGGTTGAGATAAAAACAGTTTAATAATTGAAATAAAATGATAATAATAATATGATAATAATAATAATACACAAAGCAAGTGATGCACAGTACAATTGCTCACCACCCGCCGACCGATGCCCAGCCAGTCCCCGAGCAGCGGCCCCCCCGGCCAGCTTTCCCCGGTTTATGTACTGAGCATGACGTCACATGGTATGGAATGTCCCTTTGGCCAGTTTGGCTGTGCCCCCTCCCAGCTTCTTGTGCACCTCCAGCCTTCTCAGTCAGTAGAGCATGGGAAGCTGAAAAGTCCTTGGCTGGTGTAAGCATTACCTAGCAACAACTAAAACATCGGTGCGTTATCAACTTTGTTCTCATCCTAAATCCAAAACACTGTACCAGCTACTAGAAAAGAAATTAACTCTATCCCTGCCGAAACCAGGACACTGATACATCCCACAAGAATGGGGATGGGGGCGAGGTACCATCAGTGGAGAGGGGCAGTCAGGGGGACCCAGCTCGGGTCCTCGAGCACCCGTTTTCTCCTAGTGCTGTTTCCTGGGCCTCCCTTTCCCTGCCCTCTCCTCCTGGCTGGGCTCGCCCCAGCCCCAGCCCCAGCCTGTTGCGGCAGTTCATGCTCAAGACCTTATTGCGGCTTTCCTCCCTCCTACACATCCCCATCCCCCAGCTCGGAACCTCTGGGGCCCTCCCCGACACATCTGCACCGGTCCCATTGGTGGAGAGCCACCGCCATGACTGCTGGGCTGGTTTGAAACGTGGAACCCCACGGGTGCTTCCTCCTCCAACAGTCACTGCTGCTGCTGCTTCAGCCTTGCCGCATGCACCATGCAGCCCCCTCACCTCCTCTTTCTCCCCCTCCTCCTCCCTGGGATGTGGGCAGACCCAGAGGGTAAGTGGGAGCCCTGGCTCACCCCAATTGCTCTGATCCCACTGTCAGAGGACCCCACAGGTTCTTCAGGGGAGGCACGGCCAGGCCACTGTCCCCTGCATGGCGGGGGATGATCCCCAGCACCAAAGGGCCACCCCCAACACGCAGCACCCAAAGGTGCCCTGTCCCTGCCCACCCTCTCTGTTCCTGCCTCCAGCTCAGGGCTTCATGCCCCACCGGCTCCAGCACAGGGGCTTGGGCACACCAGCAGAATTGGGGCCAGGGGTCCCCAGCCAGGCCTGGGATGTTGGGGTTCCCCCAAAGGTGCCTTCCTCCTCCAGGGAGCCCGTGGGCACCAGGGGCGGGTCTCAGCTCCATGTGCTGCCGTGGGCCCCTTCCAGCAGCCCCTTGTTCGTTGGGGAGCTGCACCTGCGAGAGGGTGTTTCGGGTGCTGCTGTCGCATAGAGCGTTTCACCACAAACCCGTGAGACCTCACGTTTCCAGGGGAGTGTGTGGGGGTGGGCAGCAGCAGACATTGGAACGTGGGATTGATCTCTGGGCTGGGCTACTCTTCTGACCCTGTCAGGGTTTGGTCTCCTTGAGCTCCCAACACCCGGGAGGCCCCAAACCTGGACGAAATGCCCTTTCCCCTCCTCCATCCTCCACATCCTCTGCGCCGTGTGCAGGTCTCTGGCAGATCCAGGTCCTGGCACAGGTGCTTCTTCTGGGGGAAGCATCGCCCCAAACAGGCACTGAGGTGCCCCCACCATCCGCTCTGCACAACCGGACAGCAGGCGCTGGGCAGGAGGGAGGCGGGGAGGGGAGGGGACGAGGTGCCTGAAATCCCGTACGGGAGAGAAATACTTTGTTGAAAGTAAAATAGAGAAGGAAAAAGAGCAGCAGGGGCGGAGGAAGTTCAGACAGGAAAGCAACCCTGAGCGGGCGAGGAGGTGGGAATCCAGCGAAGACATGGCTGGGGGGTTGCCCAGGCAGGGTCAGGTGCAGGCTGCTGGGGGTCCCATGGTGTGGGGTGAAGAGCATAGAAAATAGTTTGACCTGAAATCCCGTACGGGAGAGAAATACTTTGTTGAAAGTAAAATAGAGAAGGAAAAAGAGCAGCAGGGGCGGAGGAAGTTCAGACAGGAAAGCAACCCTGAGCGGGCGAGGAGGTGGGAATCCAGCGAAGACATGGCTGGGGGGTTGCCCAGGCAGGGTCAGGTGCAGGCTGCTGGGGGTCCCATGGTGTGGGGTGAAGAGCATAGAATCATAGAATAGTTTGAGTTGGAAGGGACCTCTAAAGGTCATCTAGTCCAACCCCCCTGCCGTGGGCAGGGACATCTTCAACTAGATCAGGTCGCTCAGAGCCCCGTCCAACCTGGCCTTGAGTGTTTCCAGGGATGGGGCATCCACCACCTCTCTGGGCAACCTGTGCCAGTGTTCCACCACCCTCATCACAAAAAATTCCTTCCTTTTATCTCGTCTGAATCCCCTGTTTCCCCTCCAGCGCCCCCACTCATCTCCTCTTTCCTGCAGCCCTTCCCATCCCCACCCTCTTTCCCAGCAGAGCCGCAGGTTTTCCAGCTGCTCCAGACCAGCTTCTTTGCCAACGTCACCTCTGCCGAGGTGTCCTTTGTGGCTCTCTTGGGGGACGTGCCCGTCTTTGCGCTGGATCCTGCCAGCTGGAACATCCACTTCCACTGGCCCTGGGCCCGCCAGGCCTCAGCCGAGGGTGATGTGGAGAAGCTCAAGTCCCACTCCAAACTCATTCTGCGCAATATGATCCGATATGTGCATGAAACAGCCCAGCAGGCACAACTGGACTGTGAGTACGGGGACAACCCCAGCCAGAGCCCCAGCCCCTTTCTCCGGGTTCCAGCTGTGCCCTCCTCCCCACCGGGGTGGCATTTGTGGGGTCTCTTAGGGTGCAACAGCTCCTGAAAGGGTAATGGGAAACGCTGTGGCTGACGGGGCACATGGCTAGCAGGGACGGGGAGGGCAGCGCACCAAAAACACCCCTCAGGGCTCCTGCCATCTGGCACGGGGGAACCCCTCTGCACACCAGGGAACTGCCACCAAATTTACCAGGGCTGCAGGACCCACACAGCACGGAGCAGGGAAAGAGAAAGTTGGGGGCAAATATTTTGGGGACAACATTCTGTTTGAGCAACCGCCCCACGCTAACTGGCCCCGTATCCACTCCGGCCTTCCAAGGGACTGAGGGCTTGCAGGGTGTCCCAGGGCTTCCTGAAGCATGGCCCCCTGCTGCCCATTGCACCCCGCTGCCCATCGCACCCCTGCACATGCCTCCAGCCACATCCCGCCTCATGCCACCCATGTCCCTTGGCAGACCCATTCGTGGTCCAGATCCGTGCGGGCTGTGTGCTGCACCCCAATAGGACAAGCTGGGGCTTCATGGATGTCGGGGTGGGCAGCAGAGACCTCATAGCTTTTGAGATGGAGAGGCAGCG
Source organism: Aptenodytes forsteri (assembly GCF_000699145.1). Classification (NCBI taxonomy): domain Eukaryota; kingdom Metazoa; phylum Chordata; class Aves; order Sphenisciformes; family Spheniscidae; genus Aptenodytes; species Aptenodytes forsteri. The sequence goes on along the minus strand of NW_008795673.1, from coordinate 1,057,950 downwards.
CTGGGAGCCCCGGCAGCCATCCCCACTAGCAGAGCTCGTCAGCCAGTCCCTCAGCAGCAAGAAGGCCATCGCGGGGCTCCTGGAGCACCTCCTTTCCATCTCCTGCCAGAGCTACATCCTCACCCTGTGCAGGTACGGGAGGGCTGATCTGGAGAGACAAGGTGAGACCACCCCAACCCTGGCACAGCCACCCCAAAGCCCCACACACACTGGGGCCAAGCTGTGCCCCACCAGGGCTCCCCCCACCCCTTGGCTCTCGCCCCCCAGAGCCGCCCGTGGCCACGGTCTTTGCCCGCACACCCAGACCAGACCAGCTCCTGCTGGTTTGCCGCGTCACCGGCTTCTACCCACGGCCCATCAGCGTGGCCTGGCTGCGGGATGGCCAGGAGGTGCCGCCGGGCCCAGCGCTCAACACCAGCACCATCCTGCCCAACGCCGACCTCACCTACCAGCTCCGCAGCGTCCTGGCCGTGGCCTCCTATGACGGGCACAGCTACACCTGCCGCGTGCGCCACCGCAGCCTGGGCACCCGCAGCCTCCTCATCCCATGGGGTAGGTGCCCATGAGCATGGGGCACAGGGTGCAGGTAGCAGCCACTGGCCCTGCAAGGGGCAGCTCCTGCCTGGTGCTGCCACAATCACATGGCCGCCCTTTTCTCTCCCTGTCCCAGAAAACCGCAGCACAGCTCCAACCGCTGGCATCGCCATTGCAGTGCTGCTCCTTGTGGCCGCAGCCTCTGCCGGGGGGTTTTGGTGGTGGAAGCGCAGGTGAGGCCTCCCTCCTACCATCTGCTCTCAGGTTTATGGGCAGATGGGTCGGGCCAGGGGTTGCAGCAGCAGCAGCTCTGCAAGGATGAACTTCCCGGCCCCGAGTGCAGCTCACGGTGGCCCCACCTTGCAGGAAAGGTGATGAGGCCACATGGGAGACCCGGGAATTCATCATTTGAGGCCTGGCTGCCCGGCCAGCAACGAGCTCCCTCGCCGCCAGCTCTTCCTGCTCATCTCATCTCCTATCCCTGACCCGTCAGCACCGACAGGGATTTGCTCTGGAAAACCACTGCATTAAACAGCGACAAACTTCCCCAGCTGCACGTGGCTCCTGTGGCTCTCACCCTCCTTCCCCCTCACGACAGGAAACCCCCCAGCATGCTGCAGAAACCCCACATTGTGGCCAGGAAGACTCTCCCTTTTCCTGGACACTGGCCAATCTCCCCTGGCACGTCAGGAGAAGCAATTCCTCCGCCAACCTCTCCCACATCTTGGCGTCTCCGTGGCCAGCGTCTGTCCCTGGCAGAAGGGCACTGACAACCTGGGGCCAGACCAGCATGGGGCCACTGAGTGGGATGGGGGACAGAGCAGGCCACAAACCAGGGAGAGATGGAGGGGATTTGAGCTGTTTCGCTGGGGAGAGAAGGGGAAGGGCGGACCCAAGTGACATCTCCAATCCCCTGAGGCGGGGAGGCGTTTCGAACAGGTGCGAAGCCGCTCCAGCTCCATCTCACCCCCGGTCCAGGATGGTTTGGGGTCGGGATCTCCTCCACTCCTGACTCCTGCCCCCATGCCTGACTCCTGCCCCTGCAAAAGCTGGAGGGATGGGGGACAGTCACCCTCCCAATATGCCTGACAGCCATGAAAGAGCCACGCTGAGGCTCTGGGGGACTCTGTCTTTGAGCGACATGCCCCCAAGAAGAGTGACATGGTGGGTTGACCCTGGCTGGATGTCAGGTGCCCACCAAGCCACACTACCACTCCCCCTCCTCAACTGGACAAGGGGGAGAAAACACGACAAAAGCCTCGTTGGTCAAGATAAGGACAGGGAGCAATTACCGCCACGTGCAAAACAGACTCAGCTTGGGGAAATTAATTTAATTTATTGCCAGTCAAAATCAGAGTAGGATAACGAGAAATAAGAACAAATCGAAAACCACCTTCCTCCCACCCCTCCCTTCTTCCCGGGCTCAACTTCACTCTTGACTTCTCTACCTCCTCCTCCCAAGCGGCACAGTGGGACGGGGAATGGGGATTGCCGTCAGTTTATTATGCATTGTCTCTGTCGCTCCTTTCTCCTCACCCTGCTCCAGCGTGGGGTCCCACCCACAGGAGACAGTCCTTCATGAACTTTTCCAGCATAAGTCCTTCCCATGGCCTGCAGTTCTTCACAAACTGCTCCAGCATGGGGACTTTCCACAGGGTGCAGTCCTTCAGGAACGGACTGCTCCACCACGCGTCCCCTGCGGGGTCACAAATCCTGCCAGGAGCCTGCTCCAGCGTGGGCTCTCTGCAGGGTCACAGCCTCCTTCAGGCACATCCACCTGCTCTGCCGTGGGGTCCTCCATGGGCTGCGGGTAGATATATTCACCACAGGCTGCACGGGTACCATCGCTGCTCCAGTGCCTGGAGCATCTCCTCCTCCTCCTTCACTGACTTTGCTGTCTCCATAGCTGTTTCTCTCACGTATTCTCACTTCTCTCTCCCAGCTGCTGTTGTGCAGCAGTTTTTACCCCTTCTTAAATATGTTATCACAGGGGCACTACCAACATTGCTGATTGGCTCAGCCTTGGCCAGCAGCAAGTCTGTCTTGGAGCCGGCTGGAACTGGCTCTGTCGGACATGGGGGAAGCTTCTGGCATCTTCTCACAGAAGCCACCCTTGCAGGCCTCCTGCTACCAAAACCTTGCCACGTAAACCCAATACTCTCTGCCAGGGGTCTACAGAGTAAACCCCTGGGGGTTACCACGGGAGGAGGTGAAGGCCACCACGGGCCGGGCTCAGCCTACATCTCCTTGCGTGTTAGGGTGCTGCTGCAACCAGGAGGGATGACTTTGCACCCACCCAAATTCCTCTGGTACTCACAGCCGCCAGCCAGAGCACCCCAGCCCGGCCCTCTGCCAGCCACACCACCTCCCCCTGGGGAACACATCCGGACAGGCCCTCCCCAAAACCTCAGCACCAGCCTCATTGGCTGCCGGGGCCACCCCATGACACTGGTACCACCAGAGCTGCCCAGGCAGAGCAGCCCTGGGGAGAAGTGTGCAGTCACGGCTCCTGAGGCCCCTTCCTCCTCCTGCTGCACTTGCTCCTTCACACTTGCCACTGGCACCATGCAGCCCCCTCGCCTCCTCCTTCCTCTTCCTAGAAGTGTGCAGTCACGGCTCCTGAGGCCCCTTCCTCCTCCTGCTGCACTTGCTCCTTCACACTTGCCACTGGCACCATGCAGCCCCCTCGCCTCCTCCTCCTCCTCTTCCTTCTTCTCCTCCTCCCTGGGACGTGGGCAGATCCAGAGGGTAAGTGGAAGCCCTGGCTCACCCTACCCTGCTCCCATCCCTGCACTGCGGGACCCCACAGAGGTGGCAGGGGGTGGGCACAGACAGCGCCACTGTCCCCATCACCAAGGGCCCCCCCCCCCCAGCACCCAAAGGTGCCCCATCCCTGCCCACCTGCTCAGGGTTCCCTGCCCCACACCATCCTGCCCAGTCCAGCACCACTGGCACTGGGGTTCAGGCGCCTGAGCAGCCAAGGGGCAAGGGGTCCCTCAGCCAGGCCTGGGGTGCTGGGGTGCCCCCAAAGATGCCTTCCTCCTGCAGGGAGCCTGTGGGCAGCAGGGGTTCTCAGCCCCTCACGGCACAACAGCCCTGCACTGGGCTCCAACCCCTTGAGCAGGTCCTGGGCACCGCCCTCAGCCTGCGGGGTCATTTCTCTTGCAATCGAAGGGTTCCTGGATCCTCTGCATTCTCCCCCTGTGAAACAACGCTCAAAGGTTCCTCCTGCAGCTACAACAAGCCTTCCACCTGCCTCTCCAGCCTCTGTTTCCCATTCCAGGGGCAGGCGCTCACCACGCCCTGGCCAGGGGGGCACCCACTGCCCCAAAACAGGCTTCACTCTGCCCTGCTTACTACCGGAGCCTCATTCAGCACTGCAGCATCTAACTCAGTCTCCTGCCTCCTCTTCAGTCTCGAGCATTGCCCGGGAGCCCCTAAACTGGGGCGAGATGCCCCTCCCTCCCAGCCCCCCCAGCCCCTGCACTGTGTACAGGTCTCCAGTGGATCCAGGTCTGGCACGGGTGCTGCTTGCCGGGGGAAGCATCACCCCAAAACAGCACCAAGGTCCCCCCTGTCATCCCTTCCACACGGCAAAGTGACAGCTCCCAGAAAGTCACATTGGGGCGGTGGATGGCTAAAAAGAGGAAAAGAGAGGAGAAGCATGGAGAGGCTCAGAAAGGCCATGGAAGGAAACTGCAAACTGAGTGAAACCGGGGGACTTCCCCCACCCTGCCTGTCTGCCCCATCTTGCCCTGCCTGTCCCCAGGGACACTGCAAGCCACCCTTCCTCTCGGGGCCGCCCACCAGCACTGGAGCTGGCAGTCCCCCAACATCCTCCTTCATCCTCATGCACCCCAATGCCGCTTCCTCTCCCCACTTTCCCCACAGGCTCTTGGAAACTCCACCTTTTTCGAACCACTGTCTTCCATAACACCAGCTCTGTGGATGTGTCGGGCTGGGCCACCCTGGAGGACATTGTCTTTGTTAAGCTGCAGAAATACACCTGGAACATCCTCTACCTCCAGCCATGGGTCTACCCGTCCCTGCCTGCAGCAGAGTGGGAGAACCTGCAAAACCTGTTCAGGGCCTATGTGCAGGACTTCAACCTGTACCTGTCCAATGATGCCAGGCTGTACCAGACATCCTGTGAGTATCAGGTGCTCAGCACCTCCTCACCCAAGGCAGGGAGCTGTGAGAAGGGGCTCAGAGCAGTATCAGGTGCTCAGCACCTCCTCACCCAAGGCTGTGAGAAAAAGCTCAGAGCCACCACCAACAGCTTTTCCAAACTGGGGCTGGCAGGAGGGTAGGGAATGGGCCTCATCCTGTACCAGCAAGACCCCCAAACCACCATGTCCTGTGCGGAGGTGACATGGGTCCATCCTGGTCCCCAGCACAAAACTTGGCTGCGTTCAGCTCCACTTACGCCCTCACACCAGCCCCTGCTATTGCTCTCCAGGCACCCCAAATCCCACCAGAGAAGTCGTCTGAGAAAGGAGTAGAAGGCCAAAGGGGCCTCTCTGCTCATGCCTGTGGGACAGGACACATGGATCCAGCGCCTGGCCCCACACGCTGGTGCAGCGCTGGTTAACCAAGGGCAGGGCGCCGGGCAGAGTGCCACCATCCTCCTACTTGCCCGCACTCCATGTCCCATCACTCCCCCAAAGCAGTGCTTTCTGCTTTGCCACGGCTCTCGACCCTGCTGTGGGCAGGGGCAGCTCGAGGACGACGAGCTATAGGGTTCAGGACAGGTTTCTCACCCGCAGGGCTTCCACCTGGTGTAAAGCAGAGCAGCAACGTGGGGGGAATAGAATAGAATAGAAGAGAATAGAATAGAACAGAACAGAACAGAACAGAACAGAACATTTCAGTTGGAAGGGACCTAATGATCATCTCTTCCATGTACCATAGAATAGAATAGAACACAACAGAACAGAACAGAACATTTCAGTTGGAAGGGACCTACAATGATCATCTAGTCCAACTGCCTGACCAATTTAGGGCTGACCAAAAGGTAAAGCAAATTATTAAGGCAAAATTATTAAAGCAAATTATTAATATAATAGATATTATATAATTATTAATTATTGTTATTCTCAGTAGCACCCAGAATTATCTTCTCCATAATTTTTCCAGGTACTGAGGTTAGACTAACAGGTCTGTAGTTTCCTGCGTCTTCCCTCACACCCTTCTTGTCAATTGGAATAACGTTGGCCAGCTTCCAGTCAGCAGGGACCTCCCCAGACTCCCAAGACCTTTGGTAGATGATAGAGAG
>NW_008795673.1:1047252-1051427 GCF_000699145.1 Aptenodytes forsteri | reverse complement strand
CACCCCAAAGCCCCACACACACTGTGGCCAACCAGTGCCCCACCAGGGCTCCCCCCACCCCTTGGCTCTCGCCCCCCAGAGCCGCCCGTGGCCACGGTCTTTGCCCGCACACCCAGACCAGACCAGCTCCTGCTGGTTTGCCGCGTCACCGGCTTCTACCCACGGCCCATCAGCGTGGCCTGGCTGCGGGATGGCCAGGAGGTGCCGCCGGGCCCAGCGCTCAACACCAGCACCATCCTGCCCAACGCCGACCTCACCTACCAGCTCCGCAGCGTCCTGGCCGTGGCCTCCCATGACGGGCACAGCTACGCCTGCCGCGTGCCCCACCGCAGCCTGGGCACCCACAGCCTCCTCATCCCATGGGGTAGGTGCTACGCATGGGGACAGGGATGGGGCTCCTGATCCACCCTGCCCCACGGGATGGAGCAAAGCCAGGAAAGCTCATGGCTCATTCCATGGGGTAGGTGCCACCCATGGGTATGGGATGCAGGGTGTGGGCAGAGGTCCCTGGCCCTATGCAGGTACCTGGAGGATGGTGGTTGGGCTCCGATGGCAGCTCCGGCCATGGCTGCCTGTGCGCCTGCAACCCCTCTCTCTCCTCCCTCCTCCAGGCAGCTCCAAGGCAGCTCTCAGTGTTGGCATCACCATCGCAGTGCTGCTGATCGTGGCTGCAGCCCTTGCTGGGGCCATCTGGCGCTACAGGCGCATGTGAGGTCTCCTTCTCACCCAGCTGCACCAGCCCCATCGGCTCCAGGCCATGGCATGTGGGAGCTGCCTGGCCAGGGCTGCTTGCCCTTGTCCAGCCTCACTCACGTCCTCCTCTCCTGCAGGAGCTGAGAGCATGGGGCACACCACACCAGGGATGCCCCGGGGCCACATCGGCCCCCCCCACATCTCCCTGACAATAAACCACTAATTAGCACCCCCCACGCATGTGGGAATTCCTGGTGTGCCATGCCCAGCACCCACAAGCACATGGCATCACGCGGCTCCTGCCCACCCCAGGACAGATGGGAAGAGCCCCCGTGCAGTGCAGGGGCATGCCCACACTCCTCATCCCAGGGTGAAACACCGGGACAGCCCCCCAACACCAACGGGGTGTCCCTGGCCCCAGACCCTAGTCCTGGGGGCCACCAGGCTGCCCACGAAACAGCAGGACTCAGCCAGTGCCAACACAGGCCAGGGCAGCGATGCGGCCGGGCAAGGGAGGACCATCTTTCCCCCACCCACCCTTCTGGGGGCACATCAGCACCTCTGCACCAGATGCCGGTCCCTGGGACCAGGGGACGGTGACAAACAGGCACGGGGCCAGCACACAGCTTGGTGGCATGGGGAGCATGGGGAGCACATGGGCACGTGGCCAACCGTGGGAACAGGGTTTGCCTCCCCCGTGGGAAATACAGCCACATTGGGGCAAACCCGCCCAGTTCAGTGCTAGGGGCAGCAGCACAGAGGGGACAGAGATGTCTCTGCCATGCAGAGCCGGGCTCTCTGGGCACGAGTGGCAGCACGTTCCTGTCAGGGACAGTGGATGCAGCCCACAGCCAGGTGGCATCCCCACCTGCACTGAGGGTAGAAAAGAAGGGTCCGGTCATCTGCACCACCCCGGGTGTCAGGGTGCTGCCGCGGCCATGGGGGACCCCACCTGCAGCCAGGGGGGTGGCCTTGCTCCCACCCAAATTCCCCCAGCATTTGTGGCCACAGGCCAGGGTGTCCCAGCCCAGCCTACCCATCCTCCTGTGTGACCCCATGGGCAAGGGGCTCCCCCTTACCTGCCCACGCAGGCGCTCGCCCTCGCACTCCTCCTCATCCCCCTTCCCACTGTGTCCCTACCCCATCCCTGTCCCCTTCCCTCACCCCCAACGTCCTTCCCTCTCCCCACACACCCCCAGCCCTGGCGCTGGCCCCCTTCCTCATCTCAAAGCGCCCGTTCCCTGTTCCCCTTCCACAGCCCCACCTGTCTCTCCTCTGTCCCCACGGGTCCCTTCCTCCTCCCCACACGTCCCCGTGCCCCTACCCCATGGCGCAAGGGCAAGACGGGGTCCTGGGGACCCCGCGCTCATGGCTCGACGCCCAGCCCAGGGCCCCCAGCAGCAGCCCAAGGCCTGCCCTGGCCTTACCGTGCCCAAGTACTGCACCTGATGTCGCCGGGCGCCAGGCAGATCCCCGGCCCTGGCCCTCCCCACCGCCAGGCACAGCAGCCCCGATGACCCACCTGGCCCAGGCGGCCCTCATGGTGCCCCCGCCCTCCCCACGCTGCCATTGGCCGTGCCACGGCCCACTCACCAATGGCGATCCGTGCTGCTCCTAGCGTCACCGGGCGCCTGGCGGATGAGGGGCGAGCATGGCTGGGGACGGGGGAGAGGGCCGCCTCACACCGGCCCGGCCTGCGGGGATGCCCCCAGCACCTGGAGGGCCATGGATGACCCAAGGGGGTTTCCCGTCCCAGTCCTCGCCAGGACCATCCTCCCAGGCAGTGCCCATCAGCCACCAGCTCCAAAGGCCCCTTTCTGGCCCGTTCCCAGCCCTGTCCCATGTCACCCAGCTGCCATGGCATCACCCCTGTGGTGCCCAGGGCTCAGGGGGTGGCCCTCGCTCTCAGTGCTGGGGGTCCCCGAGCTGGGGCCTGTGACGCTGTGACACCACAATCCCCGCCGCGGGCCGCTCTCCGTGTCTTTCCTCCATCCCGTATGCCAGCATCCTCTGCCAGACAGGGGTGAAGGCAGCAGACATGCACTGCACTGCCTTTGGATCTGCAGGGAGGCACCCCCTTCCCAAGGAGCCCCCGCTCCCACATGGGGACACTCTCCTTCCCCGAGCAGGACGAGGAGCCCAGCCCACCCCCTGATCAAGGGGTTCTCCGGCCATTGAGGACAAGTGCTGTAGGAGCGTGGGAGATCCCAGGGGACACGGAGGAACCATGACAGCAGTCCCTGAAATAGGTGAGCAGAGTGACAGCAAGAGAAGGTCCGTGCAGCTCCTCACCCTTGGAGGCGAGACCAGCAGCATCTGGTCCCTAGTGCTCACACACGCACTCAGCAAGCTTGACTGCATCATTGGCTCCTTCAGACAAACCTTTGGACAGGTTGTGCGTGCAGCCATAATCAATACGTGACAATTTAAACTTAAGCTTCTTGAACATGCCCAACACAAGGTCCTGCAGTGCTTCCAAAGGGATGTCCCAGGAATTCACCTCTCCTGCTGTCACATGATGAAATAAATACCCTGGAAAAAGGCAAGACTTTAAAAATAAATTCTCTCCCAAGAACACAGTGCTTCTCTGAGCCTTTTCCTGCAGCCCCTGCCTCAGTCAAAGGGCTGACGTACGGAGTCAGGCTGTGATGGAGCTGCAGCAGCATCCCCACTTGCCACGCACACAAACCAGAGAGAGGAGCCACAAGGCACCCAAGGAACCTGTGGGCCCTCCTGCAGGGACAGTCACTGTGGCAGGGCGGGGGCTGTACCCTCCACGTTTCTGGAGGCCGTGCTTAGCCCAGGAGTAGCAGTGAGCCTCTAGGACCCTGACATACAGCATGTTTCCCAGCCCAGGAGCGGCAGCAGTGCTCTGGGAGCCTCATACACAGCAGCGTGCTAGTCAGCCGGGAGAGCGGTGGGGTTCACGGACATGTGCCCATAGCACCGTGCTTAGCAGTGGTGCTCCAGTCGAGCAGCAGCATTCCCATTGACGGTATACCAGCAAGGCCCTGGGATGCAGGCACACGGCTGTGTGCCCAACCAGCGCACTGGTGGAGCTCCATGGAGCAGTGGCTCCATCCCCAGGAGGCTGAAACCCTCACACAAAGCAGCATTCCTATCTCTGGGGTAGCGCTGGGGACGCTGGCTCACAGTAGCGTGCCCAGATGCAGTGCACCAGAGGGGCTTGAGGATGCACGCCCTCCGTGCCCGGATGCATTGCGCCAGAGGGGCTTGAGGATGCACGCCCTCAGCAGCGTTCGTTTCCGTTGTGGGTGCACCAGCGGGATTTGGAGCCCTTGTGCACAGAAGCTCTCCCATCCCTGCCAGACAAGATGGCTCAGGGACTTTGCGTAGCGTTTTTTCTCAACAACACTGCGACGGCAGGTCTCGGGAAGCCTCGCACATAGCAGTGATCCCATCAGCATGAGACCGGTGGTGATCGAGGACCTGGGGACTGGCTTGTGCAGGTGATTGTGACG
>NW_008795673.1:1030344-1044628 GCF_000699145.1 Aptenodytes forsteri | reverse complement strand
CCAGTTTATGTACTGAGCATGACGTCCCATGGTATGGAATGTCCCTTTGGCCAGTTTGGGTCAGCTGTCCTGGCTGTGCCCCCTCCCAGCTTCTTGTGCACCTCCAGCCTTCTCAGTCGGTAGAGCATGGGAAGCTGAAAAGTCCTTGACTAGTCTAAGCACTGCTCAGCAACAACTAAAACATCGGCGCGTTATCAACGTTATTCTCACCCTAAATCCAAAACACAGCACTGTACCAGCTACTAGGAAGGAAATTAACTCTACCCCAGCCGAAACCAGGACAACTGGTAGGAAAATGGCACCCTCCTAGCCATGGCAAAGCAGAGCTTTATAATGAAATAAAGTCCATGTGTGGCAGTGGTTTTCAGAAACTACTGCAGTGATAAAGGACTTTAAAAAAATCATAGAATCATAGAATCATATAGTATCTCATGTTGGAAGGGACCCGGTAAGGATCATCAAGTCCAACTCCCTGCTCCTCGCAGGACTACCTAGCACTAAATGATATGACTAAGAGCGTCAGCCAGACGCTCCTTGAACTCTGACAGGCTTGGTCAGAGTTCCACTGACCACTTTCCTGGGGAGCCTGTAAAAAACGCAACTCCCCAGCTTCTAGGTCTTCCTGCTCAGCAGGGCTGAATGACAAGAAAAGCAGCGCAGCAGGCAATGCACTTCTGGGAAGCGGGTCCCCAGTAACACGCACCCCTCCCCAGCCTGACTCGGTGCATCCCCACCACCACGGCAGTGCCCAAACTGCGGGAGCGGATGTTTCTGGTCCCCTGGCCACGCTGTTGACTTGCAGGATGCACGTGATAGCCATTCCCACCGCTCACGGGGACCAGCTCTCCATAGGACCAAGGCTGCAGCCGAGGGCAGGACACAGCCCCGCTGCAGGACCGCTGCAGGGCCGGCAACCACAGACCTGCCTCAGGTGCAATGTTTCACAACAGAACAGGGCAGGGCAGGAGCCCCAGGGGGGGACCTGCAGCCCAACTACACACAGAGCACACGAATGGCACCCAGCCGCCCGCTAGAGGATTGCATCTCGTGTCCCACACAAGACTTGGAGATAACTAGGAAAAATTAAAATATAAAAGGGCTATCCTAAGGCTGCATGAGCCACAGAATGGAGGCAGAAACCCTCAAATGTGGCGATCTATGTTTTTATCTCCGGGATCTGAAATATTCCAAAATCCTGTAATTACAGAATTCTCCTTTTATTGATTAAAGACAATGCAGAATTTCACTTCTCACTTTATTAAAGTAACCTTCCTCCACGCTGCAAGAGGACAGACGAGGAGAGCAGAGTCCAGATGCGTGGACCTGCACAGTGATTGCCCAGCTCTCTAGTATATCCAGATCTCTCTGTAAGGCCTCTCTAGCTTCGAGGGAGTCCACAGTTCCTCGTAGTTTAGTATCATCAGGAAACTGAATTAATGTATTTTTGATTCCTGTATCCAGATCATTTATAAAAGCATTAAAGAGCACTGGCCCTAAAATTGAGCCCTGGGGAACCCCACTGGTGACTGGCCACCAGCCTGATGTAACCCCATTAACTATAACCCTCTCAGCCCGACCCGTCAGCCAATTCCTCACCCAATGTATTATGGACTTGTCTAGCTGTGTGCTGGACATTTTGTCCAGAAGGGTACTGTGAGAGACAATATCAAAAGCTTTGCTAAAATCCAAAAACTCCACATCTACTGGCTTCCCTTGATCAACTGGATGGTTGACCTTGTCATAAAAGGAAATTAAGTTAGTTGAACAGGACTTTTGCACTCATGAACCCATGCTGGCTATGACCAATGACTCCATTGATTCTCAAGTGTTTTTCAATAGCTTGCAGAATAACCTTCTCCATAATTTTACCAGGTACTGAAGTGAGACTGACAGGCCTGTAATTACCAGGGTCTTCTTTCTTTCCCTTCTTGAAAACTGCATTTGCCAGCTTCCAGTCGACTGGGACTTCTCCAGATTCTCAAGACCATTGAAAAATAATGGAGAGAGGTCCCGTGATAACATCAGCCATCTCTTTCAGTACCCTGGGATGAATGCCATCGAGCCCCATAGATTTGTGCATCCAGATGGTCTTCCAACACAGGACTCCAGGGGTCCCAGGGCCCATCATCAGTGTTAAAGACAGAGGTGAAGGCGGCATTAAATGTCCCTCATTTGTCTATGTCCCTATTTGTGAGGTGACTGACCTCATCAAGTAATGGACCAATGTTATCTCTGATCCTCCTTTTGCTGTTAACATATTTTAAAAATGTCCTTCACAGTGCTGGCCAGCTTGAACTCTAATCAAGCTTTGGCTGCACAGATTTTGTCTCTACAGCAAAGTGACCAGCATTCACGGACCCCAATACCTTCAAAAGCAGATTCCCAGGGGACCTTACTAACTAGCTCCTTCGGCAGCCCCAAGTCTGCTCTCCCCATATCCAGGGCTGAAGTTTTGCTTGCAGTTTTTCTCCTATCACCAACAATTTGAAACGCAACTACTTTGTGGTCACTGTGACCAAGACAGCCACCAATCACAACTTTGCCCATGGGTCCCTCTCTGTTTACAAACAACAAATCTAGGAGGGCACCTTTCCTAGTCAGCTCCCTTAGTACCTGCACCAAGAAGTTATCTTCAACGTGCTTCAGGAATTTCCTGGACCTGTTTGTGCCCACTGTATGATATTCCCAGTTGATGTCTGGGAAGTTAAAATCACCCGTAAGGACAAGGGCAGCTGATCTAGAGATACCCCTTAATTCCTTCTAGAATAATTCAACAGTGTTGTTGTCCTGGCTGGCTGGTCAGTAGTAGACTCCCACAACAACATCCGCTTTATCTGCTTTCTCCTTAATCCTTACCCAGAGGCTCTCAACCATGTCATTGCCAACTGTAAGTGCCACACAGTCCAACCCCTCCCTTAAATACAGTGCCACCCCCCTGCCTCGCCTGCCCTGCCTATCCCTCCTGAAGAGCCTATAACCATCCATCACAGCAACCCAGCCACAGGACTCATCCCACCAAGTTTCGCTTATGCCAATGATGTCATAGTTCCGTAACTGGGCCAATGCTTCTCGCTCCTCTTGTTTATTCCTCATGCTGCGCACATTAGTACAGAGACGTTTCAAATGTGCTCCAGTGTACTCAGTGCATTGTGGAGCAGGCTGAAGGACCTCACTAGCACACTCCCTCAAACATTGGTGTGCCACCCCCAGGCTTATCTCTAGCAAGCCTGGTTTTATCCTTTTCCCCCTTCAACTCTAGTTTAAAGCTCTTTCAATGAGACCTGCTAACTTCTGTGCAGAGATCCTTTTCCCCCTTTGAGAAAGGTGTACCCTATCTGTTGCCTGCAGACCTGGTGTCGTGTTGACTGACCCATGATCAAAAACCCAAAATTCTGCCGGTGACACCAGTCACAGAGCCAGGCATTGATCATCTGGGTCTTCTTCTTTCTTCCCTCATCATTCCCTGCAACTGGAAGAATAGAGGAGAAACTACTTGTGCTCCTGATCCCTTAACCAGTCATTCCAAGGCTCTGAAGTCTCTTTTGATTGCCCTTGGACTTCTTATTGCAACTTCATCGCTGCCTACATGAAAGAGCAATAATGGATAATAATCCGAGGGCTGTACCAGGGTAGGAAGTTTTCTCATCGCATCTTTAACCTAGGCCCCAGCGAGGCAGCAGCCTTCCCTAAGAAGTGGGTCAGGTCAGCATAGATATTATGTTTATACATCATACGTTTCATACGTATTATGTTTATACAACATGCATTTCATATGTATTATGAAAGCAATTTTAATAATATGTAGCCAAGAAATCAAAACTTTACTCCTATTACAAAGAAGAAGAAAATGATGAGGTGGGAGCAACAAGTTAAGTGCAAAAATACAAGACAAGCTTCCTCCTGTGAATGCCTTTGTAGTAATTTCACATGCAAGGGAGGTACACAGTTCTGTCTTTAGCTGTCTGGAGAGCAACTGCTCTTGATCCTGAACACCAAGGCTGACCCCAGCTCCCCACAGCAGAACTGAGCAGAGACATTTCCCAGTTCCCCTGAGTGCTGAACAGGCAAACTGCCCAGCCTGCGTGCGGCAGTGGCGTTTAGTGTAGCAAAGGGTTAAGGGGCAGCTGAGGTATGAGAGCGATCCTGTGTTCAGCAGCATCAGGCCGCTCTGTCCTGTGTTATCCTGAGCAGCGTTAGCAGCATAAGCCTTCCTCTGCCAATCCCTGCCATGGCTGCACCTGGGAGCGTGGAGGTCTGGAGAAAAGGGAAATGGCTTTGTAGCTGATTTTACCATTGGAGTCCTAAATGCGCCGTATACCACGCTGATCCTCGTTTTACCTGTTGTCCGTGGGCTTGAGTACTTGGGTCCAGGGTGAACTTGCTTCACTTGGGTGAACTAGGCCATTATGGGGCCCCATGGGCAATGAGGTCTCCAGGTCCTCACCCAGGTCTTGTCCATGCTGGAAGGTGCTTACAGAGCCTAAGGCAAGAGAACAAGAGTTACTAATGGGCCTCCGTGAAAGAGGTTGGATTTTATTTCTTTTTTTTTCTCTTACCATTCAAATTTCTCCACTTTGTCCTGTACCATCTGAGTCCTGTATTACAAAAAAAAAAAAAATGCTCTTTCAAATCTCCAGGGGCTTGAAGGCTGCTTCTCAGCCATGGAGTGAGGCAGCTCTTCCACACATCCTAACTTCAGTATCAGCTGAATGTGTCTCCACATAGTGTCTTAATATTCAATGAAATCCCCCCTCGGTATTTCCCAGGAACCTTGCATTGTCCTAGGAATCATCCTTTCTCCTCTTGTACTCAAGGTAACTGCCTTTCAGGAGGTCATCAGTAATACACTCCTTAATACCACTGCTACCGTCTTACTATGGAGTTCCTGCTGCATCTCCTCATCTTTCCTAATCAGCATGGCGGGCTGACAAAATTATTTGAGATAATATTGCAGGTGCCATTGAAGATGCAGAGGCCACTAAAGAGGCAGATACCATTGCAGATAACACTACAGATGTAATTGCAGATGCCAGTGCCAAAGCAGATGCCAGTGCCAAAGCAGATGTCACTGCAGATGTAGATCTTTTGCAGGTGCAGATTTCATTCCAGATACCATTGCAGATGCCATTGCAGGTGTCATTGCAGATGTAGATACCAATGCAGATGCAGATACAATCACAGTTGCCATTGCAGAAGCTGATATCATTGCAGATACAATAGCAGATGCACACAGCATTGCAGATGACTGTGCAGATGTAGATACCATTGCAGATGCAGGTATGAAAACGGAGGCAGACACAGTTGCACATAATGCTGCAGATGCAGATAACGCTGCAGATGCAGATACTGTTGCAGGCAGATGCAGATACCACCATGGCAGATGTAGTCACCATTGCAGATACCATTGCAGATGCCACTGAAGATACCATTGCAGATGCAGATGCCATTGCAGATGCCACTGAAGATACCATCGCAGATGCAGATGCCATTGCAGATGCCACTCACAGAATCGCCGATGCAGATGGCAGTGCAGATGCCACTGAAGATACCATCGCAGATGCAGATACCAGTGCAGATGCCATTGCAAATGCAGATACAATTTCAGATGCAAAAGCAGACGGAGATGCCATTGGAGATGCAGACACCAGTGCAGATACCATCGGAGATAGAATTGCAGATGCAAATACCATTGCAGATACCAGTGCAGATACCATTACTGGATGCTACTTCAGATACCACAGCAGATGCAGATATCACTGAAGATGTAGATACCAATGCAGATAAAATCGCAGATGCAGACACCATTTCAGATGCAGAGGCCATTGCAGATACTGATACCATTGCAAATGCCATTGCAGATGCAGGTATCATTGCAGATGCCATTGCAGATAGTGACATCATTGTAGCTATAGATACAGTTACCCATAATGATCCAGATACCAATACCATTATAGATACCATTGCCAACACTATTACAGATTGTGATACCATTACAGATAGTCACACCAATATTGATAGCATTAGAGATACCCCTGCAGATACTATTACAGGTAGAGATAAAATGGCACATACACATCTAGAAACCAAATACAAGTACACGTGCAGATACAGATACCACTACTGATACAGACACAGATACCATTAGAGACAGAGATAGTGGTACCATCACAAATACAGAGACTGGCACCATCACAGATACCATCAGAGAAACTGATATAATTTCAGACACATATATACACTCAATTGCAGATACAATTGCAAATACAGGCACAAAATATGTACAATTGCAGACATAATTAAAGATAAAGAAACAATAAAACATACTATTATAAATACAAGTACAGTCACAGAAGCCATCACCCATACAATTGCAGATACAATTACAGATATTATATAATTACACATACAATTACAGATACAAGTACGCAAGCACATATATTCCAGATGCAGATATCATTGCATATACCACTGCACATTCAGATACTATTGCAGACCCCTTAATTCCTTCAAACTTTCAGTCCTCTTTTCCTCCTCCCTCTCTCCCTCTCTCCCTCCCTCCCCACTTCCTTCCTTCCTTCTTCCTTCCTTCCTTCCTTCCTTCCTTCCTTCCTTCCTTCTTTCCCCTCTGTTGTCCAAACGGTAATGACAACATGTTATAAACAAAGCTTTACTGAGGCAGTAAGAAAGAGGAGCAACAACGCGCCCATACAGCCACTCACCCAGTCACCGATAGCAAACACAGGATCGTAAGCGATGCTGTGCCTCCAGTGGACTGCCAGGTACATAGAATCATAGAATCACAGAATGGTTTGGGTTGGAAGGGACCTTCAAAGATCATTTAGTTGAACCCCACTGCCATGGGCAGGGACACCTTTCACTAGATCATGTTGCTCAAAGTCCCATTCAACCTGATCTTGAACACTTCCAGTGATGGGAAGTATGCATTTCCACTGCAGCCCAGGCTGCCACCAATCTTGACCTCTCTAATTAGTTCATCTGTGTTGGTAACACAGATCCAGTAATGCTTCTTCTCTGGTTGGGCTGTCTTATCAACTGGATTAAGAAATTATCCTTGGTGTACTCCCAAGCATCTCCTGGACTGCTTACAGCTTGCTGTGATGCTTTTCCAGCAGATGTCAGGTGGACTGAAGTCCCACCTTTTTAGAGGAATATGTCTTAATTCCTTTGAGACTTTTCACAGGTGTTTCCTATTGATTTCTAATACATCAGCAGCCCTTAGCTCTTCTATTACTACTCAAAACTCCCCACACTAAGTCTAGTTTAAAGCTCCTCTTATAAGTCTGGCCAGCTTGTTGGCAAAGACCCTCTTGCCCCACTTGGTCAGGTGAATCCCATCAGCTCCCAACAGACCCAGCTACTCAAAGGTAGATCCATGATCATAGAAACCATAACCTTGAGTATGGCACCAGCCACGCAGCCAAGCATTCACCTGTTCAATTCGTCTCCTCCTTCCTGATCCCTTACTCTGGGAAGACAGAGAATACCACCTACGCTCCTGATCCTTTTAACGTTGCTTATGTCCCTTTAACAGACATAAAATCTCTTTTGATGGTTCTAAGTTGCCTTGTTGCAGTGTCATTAAACCCTACATGGAATAGTAGGGTTCACCAGGCTTTGCAGCCTCTCAGTGACATTGTGAATGCGAGCTCCTGGTAGGCGGCAAACTTCTCTAGAAAAACTGTCTGGACAGCAAATGGGTGCTTAGATGCCTCTCAGCACGGAATCTGCAATTACTAACACTTTACGTGCTTTTCTGGTGGCACTGGTTCTAATGCAGATGCGTGGTTGGATCAACTTTGTATGGTAAGCTTTTTCTGGATCCTGTCCATTACTCACGTGCTCTTCATTCTCCAACCCCAGAGCATCCTATCTGTTATGCAGGGGCACTTCAGGGGAAGGGGGAAGCATCTTTCTGCCCTAAGCAGAAACAAGGGTCCAGTCTCCTTCATCTCATCGGTTACTTGTGTCAGTCAGCTTGAGGTTGAATTCAGGTTACCTTCCCCTTGCACAGCCTTAAGGCAGGGCTGTCACTCAGCCTGGGACAGTGCACAATACCACATATCGATCTCCTTCTCACATTCCTGGATACTGTGCTGCCTGTTGAGCTCCTCTTGTAACATAGATACTTGTTTGAAGAGTTCTTCTGGCCGGGCACACTTGCAGGTATGACCACTGCCTTCAGGTAGCAAGGGTAGAGAGGCCTTACAGAGAGATCTTGACAGATTAGAGCACGGAGCAATCATCAACCATATGAAATTTAACAAGGACAAATGCTGGATTCTGCACCTGGGATGGTATAATCCTGGATGTACATGCAGACTGGAAGACAAGAGGCTGGAGTGCAGCCCTGCAGAAAGGGATCTGGGAGTTTTGGTTGATGGTAAGCTCTATATGGGTCAACAATGTGTCCTGGCAGCCAAAAGGGACAACTGTATCTTGGGGTGCTTAAGCACAGGTACAGCTAAACCGGTCGAAAGAAGTGATTGTCCCACTCTACTCAGCATTGGTGCGGCCTCACCTTGAGTACTGTGTGCAGTTTTGGGGCTCCACAATATAAGGAGGATATAAAAATATTAGAATGTGTCCAAAGGAGGGCAACAAAGATGGTGAACGGACTAGAGGGCATGACTTATGAGGAGTAACTGAGGATAGCAGGTTTCTTCAGCATAGAGCAGAGGAGACTGAGAGGTGATCTCATTGCTGTCTACAACTTCCTCATCAGGGGGAGCAGAGAGGGAGGTGTTGATGTCTACTCTCTAGTGTCCAGTGATAGGACACGAGGGAATGGCTTAAGGCTGCATCGGAGAAGTTCACATTGGCTATCAGGAAAAAGTTCTTCACTGAGAAGGTTGTCAAGCACTGGAACAAGCTCTCCAGGGAAGTGGTCATGGCCCCTAGCCTGTCGGTGTTCAAGAAGTGTTTGGACAACAATGTATGGTTTAACTTTTAGGTTGTCCTGTGTGGAGTCAGGAGTTGGTCTTGATGATCTTCATGGCTCCCTTCCAACTCAGAATATTATATGATTCTATGACAAGCCTCCACAACAGCCAGGTGCCTGCTCTTGCCCTATCAGCTACTCAGCCACATATGGCATTACAAGAACCTGAACAAGCCAGGTTCCGGCTCCTGCCCTATCAGCTTCTCAGCCACCAGGGACATCATGAGCACCTGCACAAGACAGGTTTTTCCCCCTGGACTATCAGCTATCAGCAGCCAGTTCAAACTGTGGAAAGCTGACCCTAGCAGCAGCAGCAGCAGTTGACATGCTGAGAGGAGTGCAAGGCTTGTGAGGTCCCCAGGAGGCATCTGAGGGGGTTTCTGGGCCCCTGAAACCCTTGGGCTGTGTGAGTGGGGAGGGACCAGGTGGCAGCAAAGATGACCAGCTGCTGGAGGACACCAAGACACTGGGGGACTGCAGCTTCACCAACCAGACCACCCACCTCCAGGTCCTCATCACCAGTCATAATTCCTCCCCTCCCCCCAGGAAACTCAAGCAGTGGTGACCACTTGACAGAAAGCTATGTCCTCTGCATCCTCTGTGGTATTATCACCCACTGGGTCCAGTGCAGCTACCCAGACAGAGCTTCCAAGGAAGCATGCAGCCATCCCGGTCTCCAGCTGCAGGGTGTGCCCAAGGTTTTTACTGGTGTAGAAACTGGCCAGTAGCAAGAATGTCTGTGGGAGATGTGCACCCATGTAGAACTGCTCAGCTTGGTGGCTGAGCTTCGGGAGGAAGTGGACAGGTTGAGGAGCATCCAGCAGTCCAAGGAGGTTGACTGGTGGAACCATACTCTGCCCTCACTGGAACAGAAATGTCAACTAGGCATAACACATGACAAGGGGGATCCTGCACTCCACCAGGCAGAAAGAAGTGACTTGAGGGATAGCGGTGAATGGAAACAATTCTCTGCTCAGGGCAGCGGGAGAAGCTTCTCCTTGTCTACCTTGCCTTCCCAGGTGCCCTTATGCAACAGATACAAGGCTCTGGAATTGGAAGGACGGGGACATGATGAGGTGGGTGACGATCCATCTATGCTAGATGAGTCACCAAGGTCAGGTCAGCCTATCCCCTGCATCATGACCACCTCCATGAAGACAAAATGGCCAGTTTTGCCATCTGATCCTACCCTATCATCTACTCAGCTACCAGAGACGTCACAAGCACCTGCACAAGCCAGGTGCCTGCTCCTGCCCTATCATCTACTCAGGAACCTGTGACATCACAAGAACCTGAACAAGCCATGGAAAACAGGTGCAAAATGGATGAAAAGCCTTACACTTTTTCTACAACTGGGGATCTGGCACATATTTTGGGGGCTTCTCTGGGTGTTGCTGCAAAGAAATGTCTCTTAGTGGTGGACATCACAGGAAGGTTTAGCTCACTCTACCGCTACATCGACCTTGTAGAGCACCAGCTTGTCAGGGCCTTTGCACTTCCTTTATTGTGCTGTGGTCCAACCAGCGGTAATAACAAGATCTGATAAGCCACACGATCAGCATTGAAATAAAGATAGACCAGAACAAGCATGTCTGCTTTCGCTTTGGAAGGTGATTGTGAAGGTGCATCTTTGGCTCAAGAAACCTCTGGTATTTTAAGAAACCACACCAAAATGGTAGTAGAGAAAAGCTATGGATACCTGTGCTTGTACATGAAGCCCAGGCTGGCAGTAGTCTTCCTGGTTCTCAAGGTGTTCCTGTGATGCTGGGTGATGGGTGTTGGAGGTATATCCTGTACACTGTTTGGAAAGGCCATCCCGTGTTTGAAAAGGGGTTGGAAATTGTTTAAAAAAAGGTGTTTGGCCATGTTTCCAAGGATAAATTGGAAACACCATCAAATCAGGAGGGCTCAGCACTTGCTTATATTCAAAGAAAAACCCTTAAAAGAAAGAGAGCCATGCCACGCCCCCAAGAAGAAGAAAAAGAACAGCAAGCCAGGCAGAACACAGCAAAATAAAGAGAAAACCCAGAGAAAGAGGTCGTGTTCTACCATTAGAAAAGGAAATATATTTGAAAAAGGATGGCTGTCATTTCTGGCTGCTCAGAAGAATGTACCAAATCCCAGCTGGATTTGTGTGAAGTGTCCCTAGCGCAGAGCAGCACTGAGAAAAGCCTGTTTATTGAGGTGCCTTCACTTTCCACTATTGCAGATTCTGCACCACTGCACTTTTTCATAGCTAAGAATGAGGAATATTATGTAGATCTAAACAACACCCTGCTGCATCATTGCTGCAAGATTGAAAAAGGTGATGGGTCCAACCTCGGAGTCGGTGAGGCCATGGGTCTCATGAATTACCCACTGCCCTCTATTTTCAGCCAGCTGGGGGACCAGCTGAGAAGCCAGAGCAACAACTGCAACCCCTACCACACCTTCATTGAGTTGCTTCTCAATTACAGCTGTGACACACTGTCCATGCATTTCTCCACAGGGCTAATTCAGCTATTGCTGAACAGTGCTTACACAGCACCAAGACCTTTTCTGCTCCTCACGCTGCGCTGCCGAAGAATGGGCTGGGTGTGCACAAGAAATTGTGGGGGGACACAGCTGGGACAGCTGACCCCAACTGACCA
Organism: Aptenodytes forsteri; assembly: GCF_000699145.1. NCBI lineage: Eukaryota > Metazoa > Chordata > Aves > Sphenisciformes > Spheniscidae > Aptenodytes > Aptenodytes forsteri. The sequence continues at coordinate 1,033,039 of NW_008795673.1, read as the reverse complement.
AAGGGATATCCCACACCATATGATGTTGTGCTCAGTAATAAAAACTGAAGGAAGGAGGAAGGGAAGACATTCAGAGTTACAGTGTTTGTCTGCCCAATAACCATTATGTGTGAAAGAGCCCTGCTTTCTTGGAGTTGGCTGAACACCTGCCTGCTGATGGGAAGTAGTAAATTAATTCCTTATTTTGCTTTGCTTACATGCACAGCTTTTGCCTTAACTATGCTGTGAAAAATGCAGCAAAAGCCTGACTCAGGGAGCATTTTAATAGGCTGCTCAGCACCCAGGTGTGGAGATACTTTACAGCACCCTCAATTGGTGCTGGCCCACCAATTAGGGCCCATCAAGGGCCCATTAGTTAGTGCAACTGAGGGCCTCTGTTTCTCCTGTCTCCATTACATTTGCCTGCCAGGCTTGTGTCTCTGGAGATGCCCTTGATGACTTCTCTCTTTCCCTTGGTATCCCATTTGAGGAGGTACACGGCCAGGTGATCCTGCTGCAATAAACATTCCCTCACCCCATGGACCCTCACCAGTCCGTGCAACTGGCCAGGTCAGGCTCCTGTCAGGTTGGCGTTGCTGTCTGTTGCTGGCCGTGGTCATGGGCTCCCCCAGCCCCTCTGGGCCCTGCCACTGGTCAGAGGAGCCCCGTGCCTGGCTCCTGCCTGCCGACACCGTGGGCATCCGTGGCTGTGCCCAGGCGTGGAGCTCAGCCAGAGCCGGTGCCTCACAGGGTTTGCTGTTGGTACCACCCGGACACTGACACTTGTGTGATGGCTGTGTCACACTCTGTCACACACTCTTGTGTCATACTCTGTCTTTATTTGGAGAGAAATGGCTGATCCCCAAAGCTGTCAGTGGGGTTTCTGCCACCACAACCCCAGCCCGAATCTCTTGCAGGAGAGCTGGGGCAGCAGGTGCAGGGGACAGGGGAGCCATTTCAGTTGGGGCTGGAGGGTGCTGGGCCAGGCCTGCAGCTACCAGGCAGCCGAGGCTAGGCCAGGGGGGTGTGGGGGCCTGGGAGAGGCAGGGCGCGCTGGTTCTCCAGGCATGAGCAGCGGCTGCTGACTCCATCTCTCAGGTGTGCCAGGGCGGCTGGTCTGGCTGTCTGGGCACAAGGGGCAGCCGCTGCTGTTGGTTGGGGCTACTCTGGGCACAAGGGGCAGCCGCTGCTGTTGGCTGGGGCTACTGAAGCTGCAGAGAGGCACCTGTGGAGAGAGGAGGTTGCTGAAGCCCTTGGCTGCATATGGGACACAGGGACTCTCTGGACCAGAAATGTTTTGTGGCTCCGAGCAGCCATCTAAGAAAGCAGTGGGGTGGGAAAGCAGCGACTCACTCTTGTCTCCTCCTCCTCCGGATCACTACACACCACAATGCTGTCCCAAGCAGCAGGGAAACCAGGACTGTCACTGTGCCTATCATACAGCGCCTTTGTAGATCTTGGGTATGCGAAACACTTGGGCTTCTCTCACTGACCCCACCTGGAGGACCAATTTGGGGTGTTACTCAGTCCTGTGCACCACGGGTAACTTCACAGCACATCTGATATGGCCAGGAAATCTTTTTCCCTTTGTTAGCAGCTCTGCAATGCTTCCTGGCTTGCAGCAGAAGCAAAGGGAACTCCCCAAGCCAGTGCACATCAATGTGCTTGGGAGCCTCTCCTTCGCCTCTCAGCTTTCTTTACATGCTGGGATGTCCACAATCCAGTTCTCCCAGGGTCACAGTTTTGCTCCCCCTTCTTGGTGATTCTTCACATGCCAAAATTTCTTTTGCACCCACTCACCTGCGCTTTCCTATGACCCCCAGTGCTGTTGACCCTTTAGGACAAGTTGTCCCACTGAACAAAGCTCAGAAGGAGAGCACGGGGGGAGCGCAGCTGCTTGACCAGTCACTCCTTCGAGGGACATGGACGAAAACAATCCCTGCAGCAGGGAGTGCCACCCCCAACTCTCCCTCCCCCTGGGCCAGCTCCCACACCCCGAGGGGATGGAGTCAGGCCCTCTCAGGAGACACCTGAACCTTGCTCTCCCCTTCTGCCTTTTTTCCAGCACGGGCACCGCTTGCAGGTGCTCCCAGGTTTCAGGACATGTCTCCCACTTAGGGACCCCCGCAAGACTGCTCAGTACCTTGATTTTTTTGAAAAAACTCGTATACGCTGCCCTGGTGGTCTTCTCCAGGCCTTGACAGCACTGCCAAGAAGCAGAGACGCCAGGTAAAGCCTCCGCACGGCTCAGGCACAGAGGATGCAGGAGGACGGGGAGGTTCCCTCTAAGGCTCTGCCCAATCTGGGAGTCAGGGCATCGCTCTGGACCTCAGCTGACGGGAGGGATCCCGCTCTGTGCTGCTCTTGTGCCTTGGGCCTCTAGGGACTCACGGCAAGCTCTGGGATGCAGCTCCGGCGGGAGCCACATTCGTGCAAGAGTCACATGTCCCATCATCTGCGGAACGTGGTCCAGATGCCGCGACCCAAAGCACTTTCAGCTTTGGCTGCTGACGTGACGTGCAAGAGCAGGCACTGGGGGAAGAGCCTGCTGACACACAGCGATCCTGATGGGTGACACCGGCTGACCACGGGACAGCAATTACCTGGCGTGCTGGTGGCTTGCATCGCCTCTGTTTCTACGGCAGAGACTGGCAGTGAGCCACGGCTCCCTTCCCAAAACGCCTCCTTCTGCACCGCCTCTCGGTCCGTCTCTTGA
>NW_008795673.1:1027740-1030286 GCF_000699145.1 Aptenodytes forsteri | reverse complement strand
GGGCTTTTGGGGCTGCGCCTAGCCACTAGCCCAAGCAGCCGCCACGCCTGACCTGCTGGGAGACCAGGAAGTTGCACGCGATCTTCTGGTTTGCATTGCACGTAGTGCGTTTTTGGCAAACTGTAAGGTGATGCATTCATGGTGAAGGCATTTATGCCTGCCTTCAAAGAGGACGGGAAGAAGCTGCAGCCAGGCCAGCCGGGGAAACAGCCCTTCTGAGAAGGGCTCCTCCGCAAGGCCCTCGTGCCCTTCCCTGTAAGCGCCAGCAACGGTCACACTCGTCCCACCCCGGCTATCGGTCTGCAGACGGGAAGTCGAGCACAACCCAAAAAGCCTGCCGAAGCAGCATCTCCACCCGACTTCCAGCACTAGGAGAGGGCAACCAGCGTTGCTTGGGACCTCGCTCCCTCGCCTGGGCCTGGAACTGGCCCAGTGGCCAGCAGCGCTGTGCGTGAGCTGAACACAAGTTTGGCACACGCCAGGCCCTCAAATCTGCCTAGCGACGTCTGCACAAGCCACCTCTGAGCCGTACTGGTGACACTGGGGCAGCAGCTGCCCCTGGCACTTGGCTTGAACCACAACTGGCAGCAGAGGCTCTGCACCATCTCTGTGGCTTGCCAGCGCCTGCAAGGCGTGAAACCCAGTGTCACTGCTGCGAGGCTCTGATCAATCCCTTCCCGCTGTGCAGGCTACAGCGTGTCCAGATGTGCATCTAAAACCTCCGGTTGCCGAGTCTGACAGCTAAGGCAGAGAGAAATATACTCACCGTGTCCTCTCTCCAGTTGCTTCAGAATTTGCTTTAGGATTTCAGATGCCTCCGGGGACTTTTTTCCTCTTTTACTGTGGTACTTTGCTCTTGGAGAACCTTAACAGAAAGTATTCAGTTCAATTTCACATTAATAAAATACAGAACACCAGCGCACAGCCTGTGAGGTCAGTAAAGACTGACTATTCACCCCTGGGATGCCAGCCAGGCTCTAGTGCAGGATCCAGCCGAGGAGCTGGAAGAGTCCTCCCTACGGGCACATCTGTAACTAAACACCCAGGAGAAGCCTCCATCATATATTGTGATCTACATCAGCAGCACTGAATCGCAGAAGCGGTAAGGGGATCACGCAAGGAGAGGGCACACACATGCAGATCTCTGTCCTCACACCTGCAGAGGCACACAGCTGGCTGACCTTTGGGCTTTGAGCCAGCAGCTCTCAAAGGGAGGAAAAAGCCGTGACGTACCCATGTCATCTCCCGGAGGCTCAGGCCTGAAACGCAGCCAGGAAGCTGGATCACCTCCGCCGACAGGCACGTCTGCAAAGAAGCACAGGACAGAACAGCTCCCGTGACACAGTTCAAGATACTTCTTCAGGCCGGAGTGGCAGTGAGTGCAATTCAAAGACGGGGTTACTCCGCGGCACTCGTCTCTCCCTTCCGCTCAGGAGCACGGTGCAAAGATTACCGCGTGCCTGCAGTGGCACCATGCTGGGATGAAAAAAACCATGCATGGAGCTGCCGGGAGAAAGGACTGCCCGGAGCTCACACCAGCTCTAAACTCAACCCCAACAAGCCCGCTGGCTTGGTAGCCGGCACCAGGAGCAGCACAGGGTCGGAGTGGCTGGCAAAGACAGCTTCACAAGGCAAAGCACCCCGGGGCACATCACTGAGCCCGACCCACCCCCTCTCTGCTCTTCTGCATCTCTGTGCATCAGCCACGGAAAGACTAAGTTACATTTCACACGGAAAGAAAATTAAAAGATAAATGTTCATTCCTCTCACTGACATATCCGTGGGATCACCCTGAGGCTCAAGGACAGGATCAGGCCAAGAAGTCGGGAAGCCATCAACCTTGACAGGACTTTAAGTAAAATTGCACATGAATAAGCTCTTGCCACATTATCAATGTTTATTCCTTCAAGGAAACAGACATCAAGAACTTATTTCCAGGATGCCCCCAGGGCTCAAAATGAGCATCCAGCTGAGAGGCTGGACAAGCATTGCCACCACCCTCATCTAGAAGCAAACACATATGAGAAATATTTCCATTGCATGTTGGGATCCACTTCTGCCTTTGTGAACTGCAGGCACTGGAAGGGGGGTCAGGTAACAACGTGGGAGCCAGGCGTAGGTGGAGACTGCCAAAGCTGCAGAGGGGCCTGGTGACCTCTTGGCTGGCTCCTTGCAGCTCTCCAAACACTCTTTCCAGGCCATGTGCAACACCCCTCGAGGGGCGGACGGACCAACATAGGGCCCCTCGGGGCTTTCTTACCGGGAGAGCTCTCGCGCACACAGAGGAAGCCCTCGCCAAAGCACTGGATGGAAAAACCATTAAAACCCTCCGCCCCTCAACCCTTTTACGCCTTGTTGGCCATAGTAACTGCCATCTAAGCCAAGGCCTCGGAACTAACAACAGGCCCAGCCTGCCTTTCCTCTGAAAAGCCACGTGCTTACTGTTGTACCCCCCCCAAAGTGCCTTGTCGGTACACTGATGAACGGCCTGTGTTTTGCTTCGGTGTCCTGTGAACAGTGGCCACAGCTGAACTCTTACGAACGCT
>NW_008795673.1:1008249-1025714 GCF_000699145.1 Aptenodytes forsteri | reverse complement strand
TATGGAGAAAGGCTGAGAGAGTTGGGGTTGTTCAGCCTGGAGAGGAGAAGGCTTCAGGGAGACCTTATTGCAGCCTTTCAATGCTTAAAGGGGGCTTATAAGAAAGACGGGGACAGACTTTTTAGTAGGGCCTGTAGCAATAGGACAAGGGTTATTGGTTTTAAACTAAAAGAGGGTAGATTCAGACTAAATAAAAGGAAGACATTTTTTGCGTGGGTGGTGAAGCACTGGCACAGGTTGCCCAGAGAGGTGGGGGATGCCCCATCGAAAAAATCCCAAACTATTCCATTATTCTATGATTCTATGTGTTTCTACCTGTCTCTTCACACAGCACGATAGGGAGGCTGTAACCTAGCCTCAGGCAAACCACTGATGTTGGTGGTGCTAGTGGAGACCTGAGAAAAGAGCCCGAGACTGCTGGTGTTTCAAAGCACTGCACACAGCTGTGAATCCTTATGCAAATATCTGAGATAGTTTATTAAAAATGGGATGATAATAGGGACTGTAAAAAGCTATTTTTGCTTCAACACAGACTTCCATTTTTTTCAACTACCATAATGCAAATCAGCATGAATGAAATAGGAGCCCAAATAATCTGTCCCTTGTTCTGTTTTTCTAAGTGTCTGTGATTTCTAGTTACATTTTTTGTGCACCACTGCATCTTCGGGCTGGAAAAGGTCAACGTGATCAAATTTCAACTGAGTCGGGGGAAACATGAGCTTTAAGAGGGCGTTAAGTGACACACTCACCGGGCTAGAGTTGGGTTCTGATCACCTCCCTCTGCAATAACTTCATACCAAAGACAGAAACCTAAATCAGCCTATGCAAGAGTTCACCTCCTCGTTATTTAAAAGCGTACAGGCAAGCAAATGCAGCACAGACCCTGCAGTGGAGATCTGCCACAGAGAAGTAGGTTGTTCTTCACCTCCTTATACTTCAGGAGAAAGGTCTGAGACACACAAGGGGAAAGAGTAACGCATGTGCATTACATGAGAACTGAATGAAGGGACGTAGTTAAAGTGTGCTGTTGGGTAGGCACTAGCCAATTTTTGCCAAAACTGTGGTTTTGTCAGGTAGATGATACTAGGCGTATGTGCTAGATATTTCAGTTCCTTGCTTACCTGTCCTTAACAAGATGCGCTCTCTTAAAATATCAAATCCTTAATATAAACCCAGCACATATAATGGATAGGCATTTTTATGATCTGTAAAAGGGATGACTATTTTGCTATCCATGTTTATGCACACATGCCTTTGAACAGAACCTATGGCCAGCTAGATTAAGAAAGGTGCATGCCACATGATAATTAAAAAGAGAGAATCTTCTGCACTATGTAGTTAAATCACTGATGCTTCCTTTTGACCACAGTTCCCGGATTACTAACCTCAACAAAATTTAATTAGAACAACACAATAGCCGCAGAATAAGCTTGTCAAAGGGCACGTGGACATTATAAAGCCCTGTTCCCTTTTGTCCCTACAGTCCCTATAAAACTTGTAAATAACCTTGCAAAGGAACAGCGGTGCTTAAAGATCAGCTTTGCATATCCTAAAAAAAGGAGTGTTTTATATTATTTATATTCAAGCTCTTGTGGCTAATCATGTTAATTCAAGCAATGGTTAAGGGCCATTGAGTTAATAATGATGGGTCATCTGCAATTACTATCTGGAATATTCCTGCTTAGAAAGACCTCGATTATGTCTGCTTAACTTCAGAATAACTAACTGAACAAAGCTAAAATCAGGGCTTGAATGCTTCATTCTGTGCCCTTACATAGCAGCACATCTGCTCTGTTACTAGGGCTGTGCTGTTTAGGATTTACTCCAGCCAACCATATGAGCAAATGCAAGTTGCTGTATGTTTTGATGGCTGTGCCTACAGGTAGGTGCTTTGGCCACAAATAGGGAGCAAGGATTGAATGGGAAGAAAAAAAGAGGTTGTTTACTATTCTTACTTATGTTACAATAACACAAAGACTTTGTGCTCAATGTAAAGAAATAAAATAAATAAGCTCCAGAACGTTAAGTTTTTTTCACTCGGAGCAATTGCATTTGTCACAAATTAATTTGATTGCTCTAAACAGTCTGTCAGTGCAATTTAGGATGTTATAGGCAACCAGGGCCCTCTGGAAAGCATGTAGGCTGGCAGGGATGACCAAGACCTTGACATAGTAGCCAAGATATAAAGAGGCAAGGTATAAAAATCTTTTTTTCTGCCAAGATCTGAGAAATATGTGTTAGCTATGTTAGCTGATGTTCTTAAAACAAATCTATTTCTTGATTTTTTAAAAAAGAGACAGAATGAAATTTAATGTCAGGCATTCAAAAAGAGTGAGAACTTGCTGTAATTTTCTATCCTTAGTTGAATAGTTACAATTTGATTCAGCCCATAAAGACTAAGGCTGGAAAAAAGCATCTGCTTGAAACAATGGGCATTTTTGATGTGTGTTTCACTGGGGCCAGGATGCCTCCCTGGGGAGGAGGGATGGGGAGATGTTTTGGTTATTTGTATTGCTGTTTGCCCTTTCTCCTTCTTTCTGTTTTTACTTCGAAAGACCTTTAGCAAACAATCAAAATGAAAATGATAAAAGCTTTAAATAAATACTGGAAATAATGGTTTATTTGGTTTAACAGATTGATAACACAACAATGCTCTCTGTGTTCAGCAGCCTCATGGAGAAATGGAGCATAAGCATGAAGGGTTTTGGTTAAGCCTTTAAGGGGTTTAGGACATACACTATACATTAAAGGAGACAATACCTAAATGGCCCTATGGACATATGCCAAACATTCAGCTTATCTGATAACAAGAACATGTTACCAGAGAAAGATGCTGGTCCCCACCCCCTGAGCACGGCCTGCCCATGCATGGGCTTATCAGATGCTGGGAATTACTGTGCAGAAGACAGTTGTGTTCAACAGCATAGTCAGTAGCCAGGATATACTGAAAGGTCCTGGGTTTTAAACACTTGAAGTAATGTATTTTTGCTAAGTAATCATAAAAGAATTTTTCAATGTCTGGGCAAATGCTGGTGAGCAAGGGAAGAGCCGGAATGAATAATGATGGAGCAGGATGCTAGCTGAATGCATCGCTTGGGCTTAAGGCCAGACTTGTCTGTACCTAGAGGATGAAGGAAAATAATGGACAAATACACACTTTGCTAAAGTCTGGAGCTATTTAAAACTCAATTGATCATTTCTGCTGGGGAAAAAAAAATAGGTTTAGGGGGTTTGCTTTTGATGTGATCCATTATTATCTCTCAAACCACTACTGCTTCTGATCAAGCAGAAATGGGCTCTGAATATGTCACACTACCCAGCTGCTTAAAACTTGATCAAAAGTAAGTTAAAAATTTTGGGGAGCCTTATTACACACTTTGCTCAGCCACACTTTCTTCACTGGTATGGAAAGTGGGTTTGTTCGATCTACACATGCAACTTTTGGCGGGCGCTAGCAGACAGGAGTTAATGGGGTTTAGCTGCTGACAACTCTCTTGGCAACTGTCACGTTTCTTACCCCCAGTTCAGGACTTCTGACTGCTTCAGGACTCTGCTGTGCGGTGTGGATGGGCAGTGCCCAATAGTGTCCCTGCCTGTGGGGAAGGCAAGGTGAAACACTTCTGAAATAAAAAAAATACTTATTCTGATTTTCAAAAAAAACTTGGAAAATTGCCTGGCTGGAAGCAATTGAGGGACATAAAGTAGTCAAGTAACAAGCAATTTCTTGTCCTGCTGGGATGACCTAATTCAGTGTCTCAGTTAATGCAGCAGGTGATGAACTGAGGCAGCTGTAAAGCCAGAGCATATTCATTTCAGCTAATTCTATTACAGAAAGGGGAAAAAGAGGCCTAATCTCCAGCAGGACAGGAAGGGCAGCTGAGGGAACACATCTGCCCCCATAAGCGCCTCCAGAACTTTTTTGGGGCACCCTAATGAAGCAGAGGAGCTCAGGACCAGAGGGAAAGCATCAGCAGCTTTGTACCATGCGTCTGTATGCCGGAGCAGAGGTTGTCTCACACAAATCAGTCAAGAGCTGATGATGGAGACACAAAATGACATAAAACTGAGATTAGTTAAGAATGGAAGAGATACAGAGCTATATTAACTGGGCACTTGGTGGCAGACAACTTCCATCTGGTGAATAGTTCTTAGTGTAGGTTGGAAGGACAACACTGACATGCACATGTTAGGAGTTTCTATGCCAACATGCACATGGGAAAAGATCTGGGCCTCAGCTTACATAGCCCCATGAAACCTTTCGCTTCCTACTGCCAATCGTACAGAGGACCTCCAGAGATGGAGAGGCAAAATGATTTATAGGTAAGTTTAGCAATACATGCACGAGAGAGAGTAAAAAGTAATAGTAACTTCAGAAAGGAAGTGGTGGAATTTTGTTTTCCTTGATTCAGATTTCAAGATAAGGCAAGGAAACAGGAAGAAGATGTTTGTAATTGTCAAGCCCATTTGAAGACACAGAGCCACGCTGCATCACCTGTCTTGGGAAGCCGTAACGACACGATAACAAAATCTAACCGTTTTGTGAGGTACAGACCGCTGTGGACCTCATTGTCATCACATCATTTCTCTCTTCCTCTCTCTCTATGCATATATGTATGTGTATATATATAAAGTATGTGTATAAAAATACTGAAAATATAAACCTTCCAATTTCATACCAAAGCAAGAAAATCTCCCCATTTGGGTGGGTTATCCTGCAATTCCCACTTTTTTTGCGAAACATCTCTTGCTGGGGGTACAGCAGGCAGAACTCTGAGACACCATGGTACTGGCATGTTTGAGGACTGACACCAGCAAAATAGCTGTTTATAAGCTCGAGGGAAAAACCTTTATTGTAAAACAAATTAACTAATGGATATTATAAACTGAAAAGATTAAAACGTACCTGATCTGTGAACCTTTTAGCCATCATTCTAACAATGGTCTCTGAATGCTTTCGAAACCTTCTCACTAGTATCAGTTTATCAGCAGCTGGCTGCAAACCACAGACCGCAGAGCCAGGCGCAAACTCCTCGGCATTCGGAGGGGGCATCTGGACTCTGATCCAGCCATACCCTGCAGCCGTACTATTGACCTTGAGAAAGGACAAGCCCTAAACACTAATAATCAGGGTTTCCTAGGCCATCGGTTTCTCCCAGATGGTCATTAATCCCCAGAAAATGCATGCTGTGCCTCAGTTGTTAATGCCTAATTAACCCCATAATGGCAACGCCTCTGCCAAAGCTGCAGGTTTTTCTGTTCCCCCTTAAACATGTAGAAGACCCTGATACTTCTCCATCAAGGCATATGCTTTCCAAGAGGCACAGCAGACTGTAGCCTATCAATTACACTCCAATTACTGGGAAAAAAGATCCCTGTGGAGTATAGATATGTCAGATGACACTTCGTACAGCTGCAGGAAATGCATTAGCCGTTAAAAACCCGCTGATCCCAGGACTGTATATGCATTCCAGACCCCTGTATACAATGTTCCCTTGGAAGTTATAATGCAGAGGAGGGCTGTCAGCTTTAGTAACTTTCCTTGCAAAATACGCTTTCCCAGGACTTCCTTCAGCTGTTGCACATCGTGTGACTTCCCAGGGTTCCTGAGAATGGCGGCTGTCACTGAACCAATCAGAGCAGCAACAAGCAACCGTGACTAAGTAGTTAATAATTTATTTTCTCTTCACTAGCAGTGGGTGACTCAAGTCTTACCTCCTGCATCCATGATGACTGTTGAGAATTACCAAATCCTTCTGGCTATGGCACGCAGTAAAGGCACTGGTGCTTCACAGCATCTTATTTTCAGCCCTGTGGAGGCAGTGGATATTTTGACCCCTGTTTTAGAGAGAAGGAGCTAAAGCAAAGAGGGAGATTTTTAACCCTCATTTTGGATGCCCAGGTCAAATAATCTCTGACCAGATTTTTCAGAACAAGTGGTAGGATGTAGGTGACTCTCCCACTGCTCCTCATATGGGGAGGGCACCCCATGCACCTCTGCCAGAAAGGTGTTAAGCTTTTCACCTGATGCCAGCTCCTCCAGACCTTCTTGCTAAACTTTTCTGTCTTAGGCAATTTCTCCAGCATCTCTTCAGCAATGCCTACCTTATTCCTGGTCTGCAAAAACGAGTCATCAGCCTCCCTCCCATGCTTACCACAGTTGTTCATCAGAGTGGGAAGTGCTGTTTGCCTCCACAGTTTACGACAGAGAAGCATAAATTGTCTCTCCGAGCTACTTACTGTTTGGAGCAAACATATTTAGAGAAGGAGGGAGAGCTCTCTTTGCGTCGTTTGATTCCTACAAATCATCTGAACTTGGTTAATTCTGGCCTGGATTTTGGAAGCTTATCCATGCTGGCCAAGTTACATGTCTCTTTATTGCCTTGTCTATTCATTATTTTCTGATCCTCTTGAAATCTCTCTGAGAGAACTGCTGAGCTGATGCTCCTTGCTTGCATGGGCTGTCTGCAGCACAGTCCGGGAGCTGAAGTGCTGCGAAAGGAGCTGTTTCAGTCATGCTTTAAAATTACTTGTTCCAGATTTTTGCTTTTGTCAACAGCCTTCAAATTTTAATAATCAACTCAAAATTTGACGAGAGATAATTTTGCTCTTAAAGATAGAGATATGCTAAATATACAGTTCCTATCTCTCCCACCAGTATAGAAGTCGGATAAACATGCTCAAACACCCAGCAAGTTACTCCAGCCAGCATCATCCCCAATTGTCCTCTTGGGCTTTCCTGACATATTTTGAAGGGAGAATAAGAAGCTCCTAAACTCTGTGTTCAAGCCCACAGCAATTTTCAAGACAATCTTGATACATACCAGAGAAAGAAGGGTCAGGAATCCATGTGGAACCTATTAATCCTTTGCCATCGCTATTTACCTCAGTTTAGCCCTTTTTTGTTTTAATCCCTAGGTGGTACCAGTCCGCCAGTCTGAAACACTGGTATGTTTATTTTAGCTTGTAGCAATCTGGCAGCTGGAATCACTCAGCCCCATGCACAACATTGCCTGCTGCTGGCTCAGACCCATAAACATGGTCCATACAGCTTGCTCGGGATGTTTCACTGTTTATAGCTTATTTCAGCTTCACCTTTGCTACCCACCCACCACTGTCCTTACTAGCACTGCAGTTCCTATGCGCCTGTGCTTTTGCAAGTGGGGTGTGCATGCTATTTTAAAGGTTTGCTCCCCCAGACCTAAAGGCAGCATTGTGTGGACCATATGGGATGGCACCGTACAGGCAGAGCGATGGAGGGGCGGCAGCTCTGCTGTGGGAGCCTGGGACCGAGGTCTCTTTTCATTGGGGGTGGCAGCTTGCCACCTGGAAGTTGCTTTTCCTTTGCCGTAGCACTTTCTGGCTTTTACATACTGCTGGAAAGAGCAATGGTTGCCTGCAAAGAGCAGCATTTAAAATGGCAGTGGTCAAAATGAAAGGGGGTAGCAGCTGTAGCAACCGTAATTTTGAGGGCTACACAGATGGATTTGAATAATGGAGTAAAGCTGAAATCTGAAGATATATATACCTCTCTCCCCTCCCCGCCTTTCCCCTCTCTCCCCCAAGCCAGAGTAATCTGAGCATTTGTGCTAATTCATCAGCTGATTCGGCTCTTTGCTTGGGAATTTTCCTTGCAGAAGATAGAGGTCACCTTAAGTCAACTGTCAGATTCACTCTGATAAAAGGCTGTTTGGAAAGCAGAGGACGGAGACATTAGCTCCCTTCAGGGACTGGGATTTGGGTATTTGGTTTCCTTCAAGGACTGGGACTTCGGTATTTGGGTTTTGGGTTTTTTTTTAATTTCTTTTTACAATCTGTGTATAGAGGCTTGAAACAGAAGAGGACTTCAGAAATACAGCATGTTAAATTGTAATCCTCACAGCTGTGATAAACAGGGAAAGAGCATCCAACTCGTTCTTGCAATCTGCATTGAGTGTGTTGATGCTGACAAACTGTTTCTCTGGGATTTACTGTGGTTGTTGTGTAGAAGAGATGGGAGAAACTTTTCTCCTAAAACCCCCTTTGGGCATTTCCAAGGTGATCAGGCAGTTCCTTTTTTTCTCCAGAATGACTTTTAACACTTTGAAAAACAGTGGGTTTTTTCTCTGACATAGGCTACATATACTGAATAGGATAGAAGATTTTAAGTTCATTTTTACCTAGCCTGTAGGTCATGAATTTTCCCTGATCTACTTGTTCATCTAAACTTTGCATTAGCTTCAATGGAACTGGAATTAGGTTTGGAAATGATCTGGCTTAAGTTTAAATCCTATCCAGGCCTATCAGCCCTACCTAAACCCCACCTTAGCATTCCTGGATGAAATATCTGTGTTCCAAGGTATCACATCCACAGCGACCTACGCTATCGAACTTTTTGAATTTGGATACCCAGGTGGAAACCTGAGAGCTTTTCTCCCAGATGAGCTGATCCCCACCATACTGATGCAGAAGAATTGATACCACCGTTTTAAGGAACTTTTTATAAAATGGTGAGAAGTCAAAGACAGCCTGTGGCCCAGACCTTGGTACAAAATAGCATAGATCTGCCAGACTGTCCACTAGATGGAAGTGTTATCCGGTCCCTGCGTGGGGGATGTACAGGATCGCCCCTTGCAAGGACAGAAACGTCACACGGACTTGAGAGGCCACAAAAATCCATCTCGAAGTCCCTTGCTGTCCGCCTTTCCCTGCCACCAGCGCAGTTAGCTCCAGTTTGAGCAGAGCACAGCGAGGGGGACCTGCACCACACTTAAGGCGCTCGTCTGCCCACGGTTGGCACGCTGCGGGACTTTGTGTCCTGGTATTATGTTACAAGACCTGCACAGACACTCAGGTAGCGCTGAGGGTTCAGGTGTGAACGGTTAGGGCAGGGAGTGACAGCAGTCAGTGAAAACCAAACAGAAGACAGTATTTTTTTCAGCTTTTCCTGCTACAGGCATCACCTGAAATCCAAGAGACAGTTTTTTTCCCTTTTGTCTGTTTCTGCCATCCTCTCCCCAATTACTTCTTTATTCCTGCCCTCTTTTTTTCTTGTCTTTCAAAAAATCAAGTACTGTATAAACATTGTCTTCATTATTACAGCCACCTCTGGGAATTGCACAGTTGCTTCTTCTGTCATAACTGCCCTGCGCTCTCCTGGCATGTTCTGCGTTCCCATAGTTAAATTATTTTTCCTTTTTGATAACCCTTCCAGAAAAGCTCGGCTCTTTGAGCATTTGCTCTTACCTTTGTCTCCTTGTTAATAATCTCCACGCCCTCTTTATCCTGCACTCTTGTCTCAGGTCCGATCATGCTTACCTTCAGTTGGAAATGCCCTGAGGCTAGGGAGTATGTGTAATTATGAAAGGGATGATTAAATCTCATTACTCTGAAGAAATTACAGTTAATAATGTTCTTAAGAAGCCAGGAGAATGTGTATTGAATCAATGATGCTATAGGGAGAGGGAAGAATTACTATATGACATTTTTGCCCTTACAAAATCAGTTTCAAATAAAGCTTATTTTTGTCCAAAACCTGGATAAATCCCTTGTAATCTTATGCTGTCCTTATTCTAGAAAAAAAAAAAATCTCTGCTTGTGGCAAGCTGCCACATCAGATTCTTTACTACAGAAGAACACCATGTGCTGCTAAAACTGTGCTTGAAACAATAAAATATAAGTGATATAATTGTCATGATTGGAAAAAAAATGATAGGATCAAAAGCCGAACCCATGTACAATTGACACCATCATCCATCTAAGGCAGCCTTCTTGTTACAGCTACTATTTCCTTAGTTATTGGCAGGACAGATGCAACTGTCTGAAAGGAGCATTAAGCAATAGGTCAAAAATGTCAGCAAAACACTTTGAAGGCTCACAATGTACTGGTGAAAAAGGCTTGTCCTCATCACAGTTGGTGAGGATTAACTTCAGTGACTTTGCTCTGAAGTACCTCGCACCCACAAACATTTTTTCCTTGGATTTTTTTTTTAATAACTAAATATTTGGAGGAATCATTTGGCACTTGAACATATGATTAAACCCATTTATAGTGATGCAAGACCTACTGGCTTTCAACAAAGTAGGCGTGGAGGCATCTCTGTTCCAACGCAGCTGTTGCTCACTGGTCAGGTCCTCCCACTTCCACGCTGCTCTGCTGAGCCCCGTGTTTTCACCTGCGTTCCCTCTGTGATGACAGGTCTTCCCAGGCAGCTGCAGCTTCCCTCTCCAAGCGTGCAACACCAGGGTTTGTCCTCTCTGACGTTTGCTTTCCCACCTTCCAGTACTTTGGATTACCCGGCAGCTTCAGGGAGACCTGTCCTGGCAGCTGGGGCTGGCTTGTCTCAGGGAGACAGGAACCGCCATCACTCTATGCGTATCTCCAAATAGATTATCATAACAAATACAAGACAGTGGATGAGTGGGGTTTAGCTGGGATAACAGTGAAACAAAGAAGCTCTGGCACTCCAACAAGAATGTTAACAACAGTAAAAGGGGTTTAGGAGCATGTGCAAGGTACCCAGTTACAAAGGGAAGCAGGTGAGATCCCACCACCAGCTGCTACATTTTGTAGATTACTGCCCAAATTCTTGGGCCACCCAATTTGCACAAAAATTGTTGTGTTCTGTCTCTTTTTTCTCACTGTAACATCAGCACAATGAAAAGAGGGGACAGAGAGCGGAGTGGGAAATGGCTGCCATGTCACAAGGAGCGACAATCCAGCTCCCAGGAGCGCAGAAGCTTTGAAAACATGACTTTGTCCACATACACAAGTCTGAAAGTTCTGACTGCATATAGCACAAGGCAGCAATTCCCCCTGTGCTGCCCAAGCAAAGTGCTGAGGATGTATTTCAAAATCTCATGGTGCTGCGCGGCTGCGGCGATCCCGCAGGAAAGCAAGCCAGGGCGGGTGAGCTCTGCTTGCGCAGCTGCTCCTGCTGATCCAGTGACAGGGAGACAGAAACCCTGCAAAAAAATAAGCGTACCCTAAGATATTTATATAGCCTAGGTATGGTAACAAAGCAGTGGTCATGCACTGAAGCGTTTGAAATGGGAATATGAGGAATGCAACCATGCAGGAGAAAGAATTATAGCAGGAGTTGAACTAAGGGCTTTGATGACAAAGCTTTAGTAAAGGAGGTTGTGGTCATTTGCAAGTGTTTAATCTAAAGGCGGGGTTGGGCCTTTTAAAGGTTTACTGGACAAGCAGCATGAGGGAATGGCCGGGAAAAAAACTGAATAAAGAGAAATTCAACCCCGCAAGTATAGCTGCACAGGATCAGTCTCACTGGAAACATCATCTATCTGCCAGGAGTGGAGAAGGAGGAAAGGGCAACCTCAGCATCTGTTTCTCAAAACACTCTGGTTCCACTCATTCTTAGTTTACATAGACTGTAAATAGTTTAGTAGAGTACAGACTCTTGAAGTAGGGGAATGAGGAGGCCATGGTATAAAGTCTCATTGAGATGTCTCCAAGGATACCTTACAAATCTCAGTTTTCTAATCGACTTTCTTAGTTCTCACTCTCACCTCAGTTCTTCTCACTGGGAAATTACACTGTAACCAGAGCCTGCTGCAGAACTAGGCAGAAAAGCTGGGAAAATCATCCCTTTCTTTTGCTGTTTATTTTATCAGTATTTGGGGAAATGTAGAAGTTTCAGTTCTGTCCAAGCTGAATCAGTGGCATACAAAAAATCTTTTAACAGTGATGTGCCGACATAGCTGTCTATAGCCAGCATGTATACTCTAGGGAGCTTGGTGTTGACAATGTATTTGCTTGTTTACAGAAGCAGTAAAAACAGACTCTTCATTTCACCCCACAAATGTTTTATTTATGTGGAGAATTTTGGCATATGGTAAGTGTTTGGACCATGTAATAAATACAGCTTATGTTCCCATTTTTATATTTCATTCTAACCTTGCATGTAAAAGCCATGGGGTTTATATTTTTTCAATCAATTTGTCTCCTTCTACCTCATCCTTCAGTATTTCCTTCAGAGTGACATTGGTTCCGAGGCTGAAGATGTTCATGATTCAATCTCAGCTCTTTTGTAAAGGGAATAAATGCAAGCATCTCTGTGCAAATTGCAACCTTCTGGTCAGTACCTTCTAAGTCAGCAGAACTCAAGATACCTAATTACAGTCCCTGTATATGCTAGTTTGTTAAAAACGCGTATGGATCTTCTAAAAGTAGGAATCCTCCTGGCTTTGCCTCACCTTCCAAGACGTGGGTGGGGAATCCATTCTCCTTTCTCCTTCCTAAACTGCCACTTCAGTATTTCATTTCTGTTTGCTTGTGCCACAGCGTCAGGATAACAGCCACAGCCACGTGAGTAATTCAGTTAAGGGGATATCCTGGCTTTATTCTGCTGGAAAGAAGCTGTGGAGAACAAGATATTGAAATTATATGTGCCAGTCTCAGGATAATGCTCTCTTTCCTCTGTTTGCTCTTTCCTGTTAGGTCAACAGGCAGTAGAGTTGGCTGGCAAGAGCTGTTGAAGCAAAGTCAGCTGTGAGCCTCCAGCCTGGCGTGCCTCTTTGCTAATGGCCAGAGCTCAGCTCTTGTGCACGGGGGCAGATTTGCTTATCTTAGGGGCAAGTTTGGGGTGATGGGGCAGCAGGTTTCTACATAGTGCAAGTTGAAGAAATGAAATGTGCTGCCTGAGGGTGCCTTTAGCAGGGATGTAGAGGATCTGTAATCACAGATGGGCAATTGGTAGAGAGGCCATTGCATGCTAGCAATTCTGCCGAAACAGGGGGGAAGCAGAAAAGTGGGAGATGTTACCCAGTGAGGCTGGGAGTAGCTGAACCAAGCTATGGGAGACCTGATCTTCCAGTGGGATGTTGGACTGTGTCCCCCCAGGTGCATCCTTCCAACCTGCCCTTCCGTGACCTGGGGCTGGGCGCAGGTCTTGTGCCCGCAGGAGAGGCTAGAGGGGCAGCCTGTGCCCCAGAGATCCTCTGTCTAAGTCCTCTATCCCTGGACTGGTAAGTCTCCTCCAGCCTGTTCAGATATCTTTGTGTACAGCCGTTCAGTTTGAGTCTTTCAGCCAGTGTTACTCAGGGAGGAATAATCCTTCTCCCAGGGCAGAGCATCTGTACTGGTTACGTGCAAAGCTCTGTGAGAAGCTGTAAAACTGATGTGGTGTCCGGGGAATTGGAGCAGCAGTTAGCCTCCATGGGTAATGCCTGTGCTGGCCCTTTTCTTCTTTCTTTTGTACTTATAGAAGAGAAGAAAATATATTTAGTTGCTGCTCCTGCTGCTGCAATCCATTAACTGCCTTCCATTTCACAGCCGGGTGCTATTTTCCTCAGGGGAGAGTGATGCAATAAACATGCTTCGAATAATGAAAGCTCTCCACCCCATTAGCGGCTTTTTGAGTTATGCCTTTGGGGAGAGATTTTCAAAGGTACTGCACAAGGTCCGATTTCTCTGTCTACTTTTGAAATCTCTTACTGTACAGGCTCCAAGGGTGTCTAGGTCACCCAGTACAAATAACAGCAAGGTCTTGGCTTTGGCCAGCTTTTCCCTCAGATAATCGGGCTGCAATGCCTGAGTGGGTAAGTTGTTGGTGACCACCACCTTGAGTTACTGCTTGACTGTTTACACCAGACGAAAAACGTGGTAGGTAAAAAAATCTTTCTGCATGGGGAATGTGTTGTGCTGTTGAGCAGGGAAAGGAGGTATTTTTCCTTCTCCAGAAAGCAGACAGTCATCCAACTACTGGAGAGGATACAGGATATGTTATTTGAAGGGTTCAATGAAATTAAATATTAGTCTGGTCTCTGAAACAGGTCACACTTTTTTTTTTTTATAATACATTTATTGCTGGGAAGAGTATTCTAGAGATTAGAATAGGAAATTGTGATTTTCTTGGACCTCCTCCTAGTTGAGTGCATTGTGACTACCTGCCAAAAAGCAGTTTCAAAGCGCATTCTCTGTACCTGGCTTATGAGTGCACGTCCCTGTGTTCACTGGATTTACTGTATATCTGCAGCTCCCACTGGCTTTAGCACTACTGAACATCCAGAGCTGGAGTGGAAACTGAAAACACAAAGCACCCGGAATCCAGAGCCATTCCCAGAAATGAATATATACTTCTACGTGAAAGGTGTTATACTTCATAGTTGTTACATGGCTATCCATATATATCCATTTATATAGCAAGCTATATATATTATATTTATATAGCAAGCTATATAAATAGCAGTTAGCCATATCAAACATTCAAATAATCATTATGTAGTTTTGTGAACCTTATCTGAAGACTGTCACACAAATGCAAAGCATACCTTTCAGCAGATCATTTGCTTTCAGGGCTTTTTTACCTGCAGTTTGTATTTCATGGGTCTGACTCATCTTTTCCACAAAAGACACAAAAGACAAAATGAACTTCCCAGCCACTCTCAAAACCAAATTTCCTATGTGGTAAGAGGGACTCTTTCATGCTCTTAAAGAAGAACAACCCCTTCCCTATATGAAAAGAAAATGTACAGGACATGCTGTGAAGAGCACAAGAGTTAGCATCCAAACAACAAAAAGTCAGTCCTGCAGTGACATTTCATTTGGGTGTGCGATGTAATAAAAGAAGGTACACTGAGTTATACAATTTCCTTTAGGCTGGTTTAGTTTTAAGTTCAATGTCATGACCTATGTCAAGCTAATGTGCTTTGATCTGGTTATGTCAAGCTGGCAGACTGTAATCCCTTTCTCACTGGACTAGCAATAGTTAAGAAGCAAAATAAAACACTTCTCCAGCCATGCTGGCTCCTGCATGATCATGCAGACACTTAGGTAAGGAATTTTACTCATGTCAATAAGATCTTTGAAGTTACTCAAATACAGAACTGTTTGCAGAAATTGGCCTGTGATTTGCCTAATCAGTGTTGTAGTCTGAGAAAGATACTTCTGGTCAAAACTCTGCTTTCTTTGGTCCTAGCTTGGGTCTGATTTCTGACATCTCCTTATTCCTAAATACATGTTCAAAGCCCAACTTGATGATTCCAGTTGGTTTATTTAATTTTTCTTAATATTTATTTCTTTGCACTGAATTATACTGTCAAGCATTGGAACAGGCTGCCCAGGGAAGTAGTTGAGCCACCATCCCTGGAGGTATTTAAAAGACATGTAGACGTGGCACTTAGGGACATGGTTTACTGGTGGACTTGGCAGTGCTAGGTTGGCAGTTGGACTGGATCATCTTAAGGGTTTTTTCCAACCTAAATGATTCTATGATTCTATACTTAGAATAAATGGCCATTTTAAAGATGTTACATAGCAGTACATAATCAGCTGGCCAAGTAAAACTTGGTTTACTCTTCTCTCCATAAGAATATCTTCAGGAAGCAATGTGACTTTACTTGCCCATCTGCAAAAGGTCTACAGCAGTAGTAGTTTAATATTCAGTGCTAACAGGTAAAGACGAGGCTGATGGATTTAGAAATGTTGTGAGTGGCACTGCAGTGTGCCAGGGACCATGCACGTTTGGGACAAAGAGGAGCTTTCCAGGTGACCAAAACCTTGTCCCTTGCGCTGAGCTGTGCAGGGGAAGACGGGAAGCAAGCAGAGCTCAGGAAGATGGGAAAGAAACAGAGGTTGCAAGAGCAAAACATATGGGTGAAATACTGATAAATGCTGTACTCTTAAAAACTAATAGCCACAATGATGTAAAAATACAGCTAGTTTCAGTGAAGTGACAAATACGTGGAGCATCTTTTTTAAAGTGTGACAGATCTGGTATATATATGGGATATCTGCGTGGAAGGTATGCTTAGATGGAAACAGGAGAATGCTGGTTATGTTCTTGGCATCATATGCGACGTGGGTTTTCATTTATGGTAGCACTTTGTCAGTGGACCTTCTCATTGTAATGGTGGGCTATAATTACCATATTATTTGCATTCATTACCGCCTATAAGAATTGCAGGTATACCAGTCAAGAATAGGACCATTAACATTTCTTTTATTTGTGCTACATGTTGAATGATGTTACCTGTAGAATACTGTGAATTTCTTCATGACAGGGTGATAGAGGGTTGCGGTTCTTTGGATGTGGCTTCCACCAGGCTATCTCTGGCTTCCAGCTCTTCCCCTTCACCTACAAGTCTTTTTCCAGATATGGTGATGAAAAATGTAGCTTATGCTTTGGCCAGCCTATAGTCTTTCCTGACAGAAGAAGAAAGCAAAAGTCTCATTCTGTTTTTGTTCATATTTTTGCCAACAGTTTTCTTTTTTTATGTGCTCTTGACAGCCCACCATCATATGGGGAGCCCTAGTCAGCTACTGAAGAAATGGGACATGTGCTAAGAAGAAAGTGCACCTCTTCCCTTGCACAGTCCTAGTGGCCAGTCTGGTGGGCTGACACTACGGATGGAGGCATCTAGTTCCACAGACGTTGCTTAGGAAAAGCTGTGGCACGTCTGCTTTTATCTTTCTATGGAATTAATTATGTTTATAGTTGCAAAGAATTTGACTGCTGGGTACAAGCATGTGACTCTGAAGTACCGCACCTCTGGTTTTTTATCAGTGTAAATGTATCCTCGTTCTTGCTTTTTAAGCAAGTCTCTCTGTAGAAGGGACCTGACTCTTGCTGTGCACCGGTAGTATCTCCAGTGAAGACAGTACACCAGTATTTGTCTATAACTGCTGTGAATAGACACCTGCTACGCCGCCTGTGAGTGTACACCCTGCAGCAGTACACCCCTGCATCTGCTTTGAAGATACACAAAAGCCGCTTTGGAAAATAGTTCAGACATATAAAACTGCAGTAGCTGCAGAAAGTGCCCCATTAAGGTCTAGTTGTTTGAATGGTTACATTTAACAAGGTGCAATTAACTTGGCGTGCTGTTTCCTTGTTTTCCTGAACCCTCCCATTGGGGCTCTGAACTGAGCAGTGAGGCATTTTATTATATTTTAATTGTGGATTTTATAACATCCAGTGAAAACACTGCCCATATCAACACATTAGAGTTATCCCTTTTTATACGTCTGATGTTTTTGTAGTCGCCTGGGGTTGCCTTCTTTTGGATTTTGGGGTTCGGTTGGGTTGGGTTTTTTTTTTTTTGATAGCAGGTGTTTTTAATCAGTTCTCGAAAGGCAGCTTTATCTGAAGGCCAGAGCAGAGGGATAGACATCAAAGGACAAAGCCTAAGGTGTAAGTCTATTTATTTCTAACCAGGTGTATAAAATAGGAACCTACTGTTACAATCTTAAATCCACACAGTAATATTTCCAAGTGCTAAAGTTGAGCCCTGCTTCAGTTACCAGCTGCTGACATTGACCACAATGATACATTTTGCTTTCATAAAACATTTTGTGGTGCGTCAGAAGGGCGTGGCGCGGCAGTTTGCACGGCAGTTCGCGCAGGCAGGGCGTGCAGGGAAGGCGAGCGAGTGGGGGCGCAGTCCCCCTCCTGGCTCTAGAGGCCAACTCAACTAGTAGCCGTCGCCCTCCCAGAAGAGGAGCAGCTATGGTTTCCACTCGGCCAAAA
>NW_008795673.1:997147-1004051 GCF_000699145.1 Aptenodytes forsteri | reverse complement strand
TGAGGAAAAATTTCTTTACTGAAAGAGTGGTTAAACATTGGAACAGGCTGCCCAGGGAAGCGGTTCAGTCACCATCCCTAGAGGTATTTAAAAGACGTGTAGATGAGGCGCTTAGGGACATGGTTTAGTGGGCATGGTGATGTTGGGTTGACAGTTGGACTCAATGATCTTAGAGGTCTTTTCCAACCGTAATGATTCTATGATTCTATGATTTTAATTAGGAATAATAGGAATTTAATAGGAATTCAAATTATTAATAGTTAATACAGGAATTACAGCAGTCATCAGTGAAACCTGTGAATTCCCAAAATGTGTAAGTGGAAACAACATTCTCCAAAAAACAACACCTTTCTGTTCCATAACTCATTAGTTCAGTGCTAAAAGCACAGACTAATTCAGCTGGGTTCTGGATCACACCCTGTTCCCTTTAGGGTAGCGCTATCAGTGAGCTGGCTGGCTGGCAGCTTTGTCCCTGCATGCTGTGACCTCTCTGTGTGCTCCTACCTCTTTCCAAAATGCAGTAACTTTGCTTCGCTACCAGCCTTCTGATTTTTCTTTATTTAAACCTGATGCTCTTGTCTTTAAGGGCCCTTGTATTTATATAACAGAGGAAAATAACAATGAGCTCAGACCTACTGTGAATTATTTAGTTGATTAGCTTTTAAATTAATGAAATTAATGCCACAGTTAGGTTTTTTCTTAAGTTTTTCCTTAATCTAATCTATAAAATTGGCACTGAGGAATACTATGTTTAGAACAGGGAAAAATGAGTAGAGAAGGACTAACAGCCATTTCTCACCTTGTTGAGCTACTTAGCAGCGCAATGGGCATGTGAATGCATCAGCAAGAGATGTAATTTACAGTTTGGCTTCTCTGATGTGGGGAAAATGCTCTATTTTAAACTTATGCGTCATCTATTGAGTGACATTAAGTCATTCAAAATAGATAAATTCTTGCCCAGACGCGAGGTGCCACAGAAGTGTGCTTGCTTGGACATAGAGAGAAACTTTTGAAAGTGACTTTTACATGTGCCTTGTCTTGAATCAAAAGCAGATCTGATGCACTTCCCAGAGGCTTGCTTTATATTAGGAAAACTGGCATTGCCAGGAAGATGTTCTAGCAGTGAGGAAATCATTCGACTGCAGAAATGCTGCCTCGCTGTTTCTCCCAGATTAGCTCTTCAGCAAAAATGATGGAGGAGGAGGTGCCAGCAGCATCCTGGGACTCTGGCACATTGCAGCATGGGTTGCAGAGGCGCTCTTCAACGGCACCAAAGCTGCTGTGTCCCATTGGTGTTATAAGAGCATCCTCTCTGGGGCCAAAACTGACCCACTGATTTTACCCATGTCACACCAATTTGGAGTAATTCAACTGACTTCAGTGAAATTCCTGATGAGTGTAACAGTGCAGCCAAAAGCAGGCGCTGGCTACGCCTGTCTCACTTCAGAGCTTATGAAGAAGAGGGGAAAATATACAAACTTCTTTACTCACGCTGGTGGAAGTAAGTAGAAATATTTCTTACTTGTACAGAGAAAAGCAAATTCTGTCCCTGCCAAAGTACGTGCTGCATTTCTGTGTGTCTGCATAACTATATTACTCCCCTGTAGGTGACCTTTGGCACCTGGGACCCTTTTGAGTTATAATAGGAAAATGAAGATGGAAAAAAAAAAAAGAGAAATAGCATTGCAGTGATCCGCTTGGTTATACTGGTACACCCCGCTGTGCGGGCTTTTGTTTTGCTTCAGTTTAAACATGTGCCTAAATGATTTGTCTAAAATGAAACAGGCTTGGTTTAAATCCAAATAAGGGTGTCTTTACCTCTTCAAAAGAGAGTGAGTAATGGCAGCTCATTTACTGCTCGTCAGTCAGATTTGCAAAGATGATTTAAAAGGGAACATTTTCAGCAACATGGAGCATAAACATGGTCCTTTACTGCAGTTCAGTTGAGAAGAGGTCAACCACTTGGGATGACCTGGCCCTTTCTGCAGACCTACAGGAGAGGCTTCCTCAGGTAAATGAGACCAAGGAAGAAAAATGCTGAAAAGCAAGAGGGCACAGCATGGTCTGGAGAAGCAGTAGGTGGCTCTGAGGGAGGTGCCGGGCTCGCAGTGCAAGGGGGAGGAGGAGAAAACAGGGAGGTGTTTGAGGGGGGAAAAAATCCTCCCTTCCTCTCCGGCTTGTTCCCTCCCGGCAGAGTAAGGAAGTATCCTGAGCACCTGCTCCCTGCTACGCCTAGCAGATGGTGTGCCAGACATGCCATTATTTGGACCCTCCAGCCATTCCTCCTTCGCAGCTCCTGGCAGCGGGCCAAGTGCTTATCAGGCTGGATATCCAACTGCTCAGGTCAAGGAGCAATCCCCGCGGTTGTTGTACGCTCCCAAATCCAGCCCAGGCATTCCATCAAATGTCCAAAGTTAAGTCGCCTCTTTCTCCTGATGCTTAGACATCTTAAGAATTCAGTTTTGCGACAAACATCTCTTAATTCCTCTGCTCATTTCTTGCATGCAGATGTTACCTCCAGCAGCTTTCTGCCAGGAACTCACCAAACTCTTGAAAATAAATATTTTCAAGCCACCTGAGCCTTTCAGGTTCTTATTTTGAAGAATGTTTTGTTTAAGAACAGTCATTACCATACCTTACCCAAACATCTAGCCAGTCCCAAAGTGTTCTTACCCCTTAAGTAGTTTTTTCTTAAATAGAAAACAAGAGAAGGAATCGGGGACTGCTTGCCAGGGTTTCTTATGGCTGTTTCAGGGCCAGTTTAAAGATTTTTTTGTTCTGATGTTTGCTATAGCTGAGCTGTACACAAATGCAGTGGATAAAAGGAGAATGAAACAATGATGTACCTTAATTTGGTAAACTTGAACTAATCCAAAGTAAGATATAAAAAGAAAGGCATTTTTAAGGATTCTCATGTCTGCAGTCATCCCAATTTTAGGTACAGGTTAGGCTGGCTTTCCACATTCATTCAGGGATTCAGCAGGGATTATCAGAAAATTCAGCTTGTTCGAAGCTGATCATGCCTGCCGATACCTGAACATCTTGCAGTGTTGGATTAGACTGCCTACGTGCTTCGGGTTTGGACTCAGGTTAAATAAAACTAGCATTGCAGGGCTTTACCTTTGCTGTGATTTTTCCACTGGGGAAAAATTTTTCTGTGGGTTAACTCCCACAAGAAGAAACACTATCCAACTTTATTTTAGTATTCAAGATGGTTCCTGTGTGATTCTACCACCTTGTGCTCAGTGGTTAGCTTTAAAATCTCAGCAGGAAAAAAAGACGAACAGTCTGCCTTCTCCACCTATTGTGTAAGGCTTATAGCACCGTAAACGCACTTGGCCGTGACACCTTGAATCAGTGGGGTAACAGCTAAGCCTTTGCATTAATGGAGTTTGGGGACAGTGAACAGTGCCCAAAATGGGCTGTGACCAGGAGGAGGCGATGGGCATGGGCCAGGCTGCGGTTGTGCACTCATTACAAGCTTTTATTATGCTGCATCGTTACCTTGAATGATGATGGGAACCTTAGCTTTGACAGGCCACTCCAGTTTTCTAAAACTGTGCAGAAATGCTTTTGAAATAGTTATTGTGATGTTTATAATTGCTGCTGGATATTTGCCTTTGCATCTTGGGCAGTTTATCAAAATAACAAAGTGTGAAACCTAGCAACAGATCTTAGTTTTAAGAATGGCCTAGAAAACAAATAATTACCCAATGAAGTCACCTGTGCTACGACAAGTTGATCAGCTCATCTCTATTAATCCCCAAAACTGTTCAGGTCTCACAATTTACTTGTAAGCCCAGCAATATCCAGGATGTGAACTGAAGCTCCACGTCCTGAGAGCAAGTCGTTACGTGCAGATTTCAGTTTCGGAAAGGGAGGAGCACCGATGGGTAGCTGATTTGTTCGAGCCCGGAGTTGCAAAGAAAAACCTGAGCACAATGAAGGCTCAGAAAGTATGAGGCAAAACAAAACAAGTCAGTATTTACTATTAAAAATATCTCATTGATGAATCAGTTGTGAACGGGTGGGATTAGCAATGCTGCCTAGCAGGGGCAGACAAAAGAAAAACATAAAAGGCAACAGATTTGAGAAGAAATCCTAATACTTAAAAACATAGTGTGGAGGAGAATCTGAGAGACAATGTTTTTATTTTCCTCACTTGGGTTTAAAAAAGAATCAGGAAAAATCCCTAAAAACTGTTCTAGGTCGCACAGTGATGGTCGTGGTTGTACAGCAGCATAAATCCAGTGCAAGAGAGTGAAGATGCCTTTACATGAGAATTCAACTTTATGGAAATAGCATTAAACTTGTTTTCACATTCATTTCATCTGGAAATGGTGAGTTGCAGCTACTGCCATTTTAATGTGGGCATTTCTCGATAAATCCATGGGGGAGGCACTGTTTTGAAAGCCACCAGAGCTTGAGCAGACCAGGAGCCCAAGATGGCTCTGCCACCTCAGCTGAGCGTGCCTGGGGCAGGATTTTAGGGGGTGAGGTCCAGCGAAGGTCCCCTGCCAGGCCCGGGGCTGCCTCTGTGCCACTCACCCCTCTGGTGGATTTCAAGGTATTCTGAGCTGGTGCAAGATTCCCACCACAGAGCTGTAGTATGGTTTGAGTTGGAAGAAGAGGATTTTGTTAAATTACACCTCATTTATGATATATTTTTCTGCCTTCCTAGTGCGTTGGCTACGGCACGTTAACTCCCAGGGATACCCGAGTTGAGGGATTAAAAGTAACTCTGAGGAAATATTACTGACTTAGGTGACTCTCAGTGACACTCTGCCTATCTCTTTACTCTGTTCTTCATCAGATGCACTTTCTCCCACTGAGGACACCTGTCAGAGGCACCTCTCAGTATCCAAATCCAAATCTGCACAATTCGTGATGAAGTAACTACCTGGATTTTAATGGATCCCTTTGGGGTTTAATACTAGAATTTGCCAACGCAGCACGTTGCTTGAAAAAGAACAGCTGAAGTCTCAGGTTTCGGGTACAAGTCAGAAACAAGAAGGGAAAGCCGATGCGGCAGTTGCGCCCGCCAGCCATCCCTCTTCTCCATCGGTCCATGGCTGGGCCAGTGTGAAACAGGGATGCTCTCCTCTGTGTCCTTAGCTGCTACCAGCCTACCAGTTCTCTTAGGAGGTAACGAAGGAGAAGCATATTTCAATAGTTTCACATGAAATGGGGTTGCCTTGAGCTTTTACAGTCCTGCGGCCATATGGTCCAAATCTACTGAGGGCAGTGGTGTGTTTTGCACTGGTTGAAAACGATGTAAGATCATGGGCAGCCCCAGCTAGTGCCTAAAAGTAACAGATGCAGATTTTAAATGAGCTTTGGCACATGCAGCCGACATGGCTTCAGAGGAACATAAAAACCCGACACCATACCGATGCTGACATACTGATTACAGAGTGGGTACGTGAGTATTTTCTGGCTTAGACCAACCAGATATTTATTTGCTATTAACAAAAAACTTCCCTGAGGAATTCTAAAAATAAAAAGCTAACGGAATTTCACATACACACCGTAGGCTGAGGACATCGACTTGGTACTTCTTAGATCCAGGTGACTGAGTGTCGCATTTGTGCTCATGAGACAAGTACATCCCTCACACGAGGCACGGGGAGCTCCAGGCGGTGTCAGAGCCCTGAAGAAAAATTGGCCGAGGCAGTTTCATGACTAAAAGGCAGTATTCAGCCATTATACAGTTTATTAAAGGGATAAGGGTTTATACGTAACAGGACGGAGTGTGATGAACACAGGCAGAAGTTGAAAGTAGCTGGAAAAAACCCTGCAGCTGCGAGCAAATACATTGCTTTATGTTCTATACCTTGTGGAGTACTCAAACACGTAATTGTTTTTATTATGTTTGGCATTTGCTTACCAGTTCATTACCAGTTATTTTTGACACTGGAAGAAACTCTGAGCTGCATTTGCTGCACTAAAGGAGGGTGAGGGAGCAGGGGAGCCAGGCAAGCTCTCCTGCTGATGGGGGGGTGAAGCAGGAGCGGTCTCCCCCGCCCGGGTGTAAAGCAGGGGCACATTCACACTGCCTTTATGGAGCTGCTTAGGAATTACAATGGTCCAACTAAGAGAGGCGTTTGGCTCTGTTCAGCTTTCATTATGTTTTAGAAATTAATTCTACCCATGGTGGAGAAATGAGTATCCCGATTTCTGTGCCTTTGCCACCATACTTGCCCAATGGTGTAACTTGTAGCAACAGCTGATCACATTTTCCTACCAGATTGGCAACTCCTTTTTCAAGCAGCATGGTAAAATTGCCCAAGTATTACTGTCTCACCACTATTTATGCCAGTTGAACTCGCTGTGACCTTTCCCTCCTTCTATCGGGCAGTCCGGTGGTACGTGAGCATCTTGTCCCATAGACGTGCTTATCCTCAGGATGATGCTAGGGAACACGGTTTTTGTTCCCTGTCGGTGGATGGAGAACTACTTGAAGCAGGAACTGCACTGGAGATGTGAAACACCAGGAACAAATCAGATACTGGCAGCTCTTGTGCGTGGACTCGGGGGCTGACACCAGTACTTCTCGTGTTAACCTTTTGTTCTTTCCACGCTGGTGTGGCCTACGATACCCTCCATTCTGGCAAATGGGAATCATCCAACCATATCCGTGGTTTTGTCCCCACGCGTGGCTGCTGCTGGATCTCCCTTGCACAATACTCACCTTTTGACATTCAACCGCTTCCGACGCCTCCCGACTTCCAACCGCCCTGGAAGTACTCCTTAGCGGGGGGCTGGCCGCCAGGAAGTGTGCGTGGTGGTGCATGTTCTGCTGCACTCTCGCTTGGGCTGCATTAGGGTTAACTGTTGACCAGGCTGTTAACGATCGTATTCAGCCCTTCCCAACGGACCTGCTCCTGCAGCTGCCGCCGCCGCC
>NW_008795673.1:989498-996380 GCF_000699145.1 Aptenodytes forsteri | reverse complement strand
GCGGGACAGGTGGCCGTCTTCGGAGCCCGGGGGTGGTGGGCTGAGGGGCCCCGGGGCTGCTGTTGGGCGGTCGGAAGGTTCAGTTCCCCCCCCGCCGCGCCCCCGGCAGAATTTGGAGCGGGGCGATCGGGCCTCAGTCTTGCTCCAGGCTGCGCGGTTAAGCCCTTCCTTCTCCAGAATGACAGCTCTCACAGACGATTGCCTTTACCTTTCAAACCAGGAAAGGGGGGGGAAGAAACCGGCTTTTCTGCCCCTAACCCCTCTCCTGCGCCGGGGGGATGTGGGGGGGAAGCGGGTAAGCGCTCCTCTTTCTCTTCCCGTCCCACTTTGCCTCAGGCTCTGGTAGCAGGTCGGCCTCGGGGCTGCAGCAGGGAGAGGAGCCTCTTGGCCGCCGCCGGTGAACCAGTGCAGCTCTGCCTGCCGGCCTGGGGCTGCTCGCTGCTGTCACCGCGCTCCTCCTCGGAGAGGGGGCCCGGGCGGGCGGTGCACGGCAAGGGCAGAGGCTGAGGATCAGGGCTTTGATGGGGCCGGAATGCCTCTTTGGCGGCTGTCACATGCCTGCTTTTGTGTGGAGGGAGAAATCTTGCGTTGGTGTTAATGACTTCCTTAATGCGGACCACCATGAAAATAATATAGCGAGCTTTAGTTTTGGTGCCCTTCCCTGTTGCTGGCCTTTTCTTTAAATTATTTTTTTTAAAGGAAACTTCAGATTGCATCTAATCGGTACGGCGGAGTAAGGTTTGTCAGAAGAAATGCTGTTTTCTTAGGTCAACTGACGCATAAGTTTTTCTTGTGCAAGCTCTTCTCCAGGTCTAGACCATGGGAAAAGCACTGCCTCAGGAAGATTCCGTGTACAGAGTGGCACTGACTTGCCAGAATATGTAGACACATGGTTAGCTCTCCTTATGAGAGCATAGCTGATCCCCTGCCAGTCTACTACATAGTATATCCCATGGGAGCTTGTTTGTCTGCCTGTACCCTTGGTTATTTTGGTGACTGTTTCCGTGCAGGCAAACCCTGTACTGCTTTTCAACTGATTTAGGCCTTTCCTTGGTTGCAAAAGATCTGATACAGCCTAAAAGGTGAATATATGTGGATTTGTTTGGCCAGTGCAAACTGTATCCCATGGGTCTTTGGTTTAGCTCATTCAGTTGGAAACGGATTTGAAGTAACATCAAAATACGCTATTTCAAAGGGAAAGTAAATACTTGTAAATGGACTGGTACAAATTCAGCTGAATCTGTGAACGCCCTCACTTCCTGCATCCTGTGTGTCTTTTGGTCTTGTAAATAAAGCTTTATTCTGCTTTTATGATCTTAAACAAGCATAAGCAAAAGAGGTTAATTACTTTGAATTACATGGCAATAAACTTGGTAACTAAATAAGCAAGCTGAACTGATGTACCGCTATAACTAAAGCCACTTTAGACCAACACAGCAGCATACAGTAGCAGAGATGCTACGTGAAAGTCAAGGGTAGAGGCAGTCATGAAAAGAAGGTGAGAGCGACAGAGTTGTGCTAAAGGGAAAGAAAAGTCAGTAAACCCGTTCTGTAGGTGGGATGGGAAACATGGCATTGAGAGGTGAAGGGACTGGCCCAACCTCATTCAGCAAGCCAGCACCTGACCCAGGAATGGAAGCCAGGTTGCCTCAGTCACAGGTAGCGCTTTACTCACTGGGCTGTGACGTGTACACTCGGGCATTACATGTTTTTGCTTTCAGATGGAAAAAGGCTTGAAGACAACTTCTTTTCATTCTTCTAGGGCTGCAACACTTCAGAAGCTTGTAAAAGAGATTTAAAAAAAATGAAAATGGCAGGATCAGCAATCATTCACTCCTTTTTGCTTTTAACAATCTGAAGGACTTGCTTTGTGTGTGCATGTCCCGTTGTAATTAAGTCAAAACCTGGGAGGCAAACAATTCTGGGAACAGCTTGAGGACTCTGCTAGTTAGCCTACACAGGGAAAAAGCATTGCTCCTCTAGCTTTCTTGTGATGCTGTGGAGGAATCTGGTCTGCATTAGATCTTGTAAACCTTTAGCAGATGCATGAAGCATGCTCTCAGAGGAGGAGTTTATCTTGGCAGTTTACGCAACTTCTTGCTTTTCCCAGGCACAGCTAGAGGAGCCTTGCATACAAGACTTGCCACACTCCAACCTAAAGGGACTCTACCTTGGGTTACCTGAGATTGTTCTTGGGGAAGGCAGGGGATTAGAATCATAGAATAGTTTGGGTTGGAAGGGACCTCTAAAGGTCATCTAGTCCAACCCCCCTGCCGTGGGCAGGGACATCTTCAAATAGATAAGGTTGCTCAGAGCCCCGTCCAACCTGACCTGGAATGTTTCCAGGGATGGGGCATCCACCACCTCTCTGGGCAACCTGTGCCAGTGCTTCACCACCCTCAGCGTAAGAAATGTCTTCCTTATGTCTAGTCTGAATCTGCCCAGATTTAGTTTAGATTTAGTTTAGATTTAGTTTAGATTTAGTTTAGATTTAGTTTAGATTTAGTTTAGATTTAGTTTAGATTTAGTTTAGATTTAGTTTAGATTTAGTTTAGATTTAGTTTAGATTTAGTTTTAGTGTGGCATGTCTGACTAGAACAGGGGTGCTGTCCGTCTCTTGCTTCTTAACTGTGACTTCATGCAGCCTTTTAAAATACAGCAATTCTAGTCACTACAAATTTTGTTTTATTCTTCTCTACTGCATCTGAAGACCTCGATAGCACAAGGCCGTGTCATGCTGAGTGCTGTGCAGGCACACAGCAAAGTTTCCTGTCCTGCTGGGTGTTGTAGATTTGGATGTACTTTAATTTGTTTAATGTTATGAAGCACCCCATATCATGGCCCTGTTCATACCATAGGTAAATGGGCTCTGAGTGTGAGAACTTTGTAATATTGTTTGTTGAAAGTACAGGCTTTTCTGCTACAGTCATCAGATCTTCAATAGCTTTCTGGCCAGGTTCTCCTACCTGCTTCCCATCCCATCCATTGTGGCAGAATTTCATAGCCTTAACCTCCACAGATTTATCCCTTTGGTAAGTGCAGATGCCATCCTCAGCGCTGTACCCCATTTTGTAAAGCTGTCTGTGTATGCCCAGTATTTGCAGATCAAGTCCTCCTGGTGAAGCGGGGGAGCTGTCCTGACCTTGCACTGGTGCTCCACACCAACCTCTCTTTAGTCAGGGTCCTCGATAAGTTGTTGACTCTTCCCTGAGTTTGTCCTTCTACCTGCTTGCGTGCTGACGTGATCTCATATCTTTTATGGTCATTTGTGCTGCATTTCTTCTGTCATTTTCATTTGAGAGAACTAAATATAAATACAAACTGTCTCCCAAGAAGAACTTATCGGTTATCTTGAGTCCCACCTTTGCTTTTGTAAAAGGGGATTGATTTCAAACTTTTACTAAACATTATAGTTAAATAACACAGTTTTCCCTAGTTCAGAGAAATAAGATTCTGGCTTTCTTGTAGTGAAATACTACATCACATTGCATACATATAATTTTTATTTTTGTTTTTTCCCTTCTAGGAGATGAAGTAATAAAGAGTTGTTCCTGTAGGCTGTGTTCAGCTAGTAAGTCATCCTGTGAGCCTTTGTCTGCGATGGGGCTAATTGTATAAATTATAGGGCTGCCTATCTGCCTGAGCTGGGATTTCTGTACTTACAGGGAAGATACGTAGGATCAGCTCATTGTGCGCTCCAGCTCACAAAACTGATTGTCTGGGGGTTCAGTTATTGGCGTTCCCGATGATTTGTAGGGGAATGTGGAATGGAAGGTTAGCTTGGAGAAGGGGTTATCTGCTTCGCTCAGTACTTTTGAGTAGCTTTTGAGGTGTCAGTTGGATTTATAACTAACTATTAGCTGTTATGAAGCTGGCTGATGTCCAAAGCTCGTTTCTGATTAGGTGGTTATGTTGTATTGGTGGTGGTAGACTTGCATTTAAATCCCTTGGAAAACATGGACATTATATTATGAATTATTTATTTCTGTAATAATGTAAAAGTATGCAAGTAGACTGTGGCTGTCCTTAAAGTCTAAAAGCATGTGCTGGTACATCACAGTTAATGTGGTGTGTGGGGGGGGGGGGGCGGAGGAAGCTTAAAAGGAAGAGTGGCAATGATCTGTACATGACTCTTCATTTCTCTGTAGGGTGGCAGTGGCTCTTGTTTCTGTTTTTTGCCTTTAAGGATTGTGTATTAACTTTATGCCATGACATGAATTCTCTGTAGAGGATTCCTGGTTAGACTTGGAAGCTGTCTTTGAAAGAAAAATTCAAGTAACACGTTGAGCTGCTTCCTTTCCCGTTAAGCTAAAGTGGGGTGTACTGCGCAACTGAGGTGATACGTGCCTGGGCTGTAATATTTGTGCTGTTTATTTGAATGTACTGCTCAGGTGGAGTGTACAGTATCTGTGATCTCTGACGAAGTTTTGCTTTGCTTAATTCACTTACCTATGTAACAGTTAATTGGATACATGATACTTCATCCAGACTGGTTTAATGTTTTAACTGTGCACCTTCAAAAGTGAAGGAGAAATCATTCCCTTTCCTGTATACCTTACATAGTGCTGTATACCTTATAGACAGACACATAGGCTAGATACTGAAGTAGCAGTGATTTTCCTCACTGGATTTATCTACTTTCAAAGCATTTTACCTATTGTGCTGCTGTACTGCTGTGCTCATTTCGTGTGTAGGAACTTAAGGGTGAAGAGGGAAGAAATGGCTGTGCTAAAGTCACCTAACAAGCCAGTGGCAGACTGGGATTAAATCCTCTGTGCTCGTAGTTCAGTGCTGGATTGACCAGGTCTTTCCATTTAATCAGTGCAAATAATGATGTTCAGTAGTAATACCTCTAAGGCCTCAGGTACACCTCTGCAGCCTCCTCCTAACATATTCAGGTGTAATACTGATTCCTGCTGAAAGGGAAGGACCTTAATGACATTCGAGATTACCTCTAACCCTCCAGCACTGTTAAAACCAAAGGGTTTAGTGCATAAAATAAAGGAAATGTTTTTTTTAAATAGACCAGTTTAGGCAAAATTTAATTCTGGTCATACATATGTAAATCTAGAATAAGTAAAATAAAACTACAAATTGATGTTGGGGAACCGATACCAGTTTTGCACATACTAATGGAAAATGGTTATACTTCTGTGAACCTGTCTTGTGGATTTAATGGTGATTGTTACTTGGACTCTAACACCTGCCACACTTGAAATGTAAGAAGAGAACAGAATTGCTGTCTCTAGTATAAAATTGGACTGAAAACTGTGGTTGGGGTATGCAAAATATTCCTGTGCAAACTAAGCTTCTTATATTTTGATAAATCATAGTTGGTTTACGTTAATAGAGCCACCACTCATTTTAATCTGATGTCTGCAGCGGTATAGACAGTACTATGTTTTGGAAAAGCTGATTTTCTTACATATCCTTATTTTGGAGAAAACAAAGCCTGAAAAGTTAAACATTCCAGTTTTTCCTGCTGTACTGGAAATAGTAACCTGTAAGGCTTCATGTTGCTAACTTCATTTTCTTTGGCAGTGTTGCTTGAACTGCCTTTCTTAAAGATCAGAAATAATAATATTCTTAAAGTGATGATTTCAGATCATTTTCTTGTGAAATTGCCAAATTTTCTTCTTGGGCTTTTTCTGATAAAATTCACTACAGCATATGTAATAGAACATCCATAAATATTTGGGTGAATAGTAAGGACCTTCAGGTGGAATTAAATTATTAAAAAACCCCAAACAAACATGTTTCTGGAGTAGTGGTTTTCCCTAAGCTGCTGTAGTCTCAGCTGAGAGCTGGGTCTTGGTGAAACGTGATGGTTTATTTTTGTTTTGTGATGCCTGTCTGTGCCTTGGCCCAGAATGAGGGCTGTCCCTGACCCTCCAGCAAACATTAGATAATTTGGTTCTAATTTTCTACATTAGGTTAAACCCAAGATTTCATGAAACAAAAGTTTGGCAGCAGTAGTCCCGCTTACTACATATTTTTTCCCTGGAAGTGTGGCAGTGCTGGATGTCCTGGTGGGGGGGATAGAGTGAACTGCACCATGGAACTGAGCCAAATTTTCCTCTATTCTTTTTCTTTTTTTTTTCTGTTAGCAAATTCCTTTTTGTTTTCGAATTAGGTCAGTTCCCTGATTTGGGTCACAGGCGCGCTGTATGTGGTTGTGCAGGTACCACCTCACCAAGAGCGTGTTACAGCAGCAGCAAATGGGTGATGAGAGGAGCATCTTAAGCTAGTCTTGCTGCTGAGCTCGACGGTGAAACTGTTGCCTGAACAGCACAAACCGTAGCCTGCAGACCGTGCGTGGGTCCTTCTTGCCTGACTGCTGGGAATTGGCAGTCTTGGGGATGCTGCAGCGGCGACAGCATTACTGTCAGGCTGGCGGTTATTGTAGGGGTCTGTACTGGGATGTAGTTTCTCTTGCAACACTTTTTGTCTTTACCCAAATAAACTGTTCCTATTAAAGACTCGCATTTGGCATCTTTCAGCGTGCAGTCCCGGATGAGGCCACTTTAGAGCTGAGGCTCTGCATGTGGGATGGAGGGCTGCCTGGGTGTTCAGAGAGCATGGCGACGGGGCCAGCAGCAGGGGACAGACAGCCTGGGCAGGAGAAACACCAGATCAACTACTGCATGCTGGCAGCCTCTCTCCACAGGTACCGCAGGGGAAGATTTCTTCAAAGCGGATCCAGAAGAGGGCCGTGAAAATGATCAGGAGGATGGAACACCTCTCCTATGAAGAAAGGCTGAGAGAGTTGGGGTTGTTCAGCGTGGAGAAGAAAAGGCTTCAGGGAGACCTTATTGCAGCCTGTCAGTACTTAAAGGGGGCTTATAAAAAGGGTGGCGGCAGACTTTTTAGCAGGGCCTGTTG
>NW_008795673.1:975798-989301 GCF_000699145.1 Aptenodytes forsteri | reverse complement strand
CCAGAGAGGTGGTGGATGCCCCATCCCTGGAAACATTCCAGGTCAGGTTGGATGGGGCTCTGAGCGACCTGATCTAGTTGAAGATGTGCCTGCTCATTGCAGGGGGGTTGGACTAGATGACCTTTAGAGGTCCCTTCCAACTCAAACTATTCTATGATTCTATGATATTGCTGAGGGCTTGAGTGAACCTGGAGGGCTTTTGATGGGCACTGCTACGCGGGTGACGGCTGTGTGTTCCTACATCCCTGAAGCAGAAGTCTGTGCAGCCCCTGACGTGGCAGACATCCTGCCTGGAAACTGAAAGTCTCAAACCTACAGTCACTGATGTTTTGTCGCATGGGGGTTTTCATGCAGCTCTGCTTCGGCGATGCGGTTTACTTGTTTCAAATCACAATTCTCGCTTGCCATTTCAACAGCTGCTGGAACAGACTTGCTAGTTTCAAGGGTGTTAATACCCAATTTATCTCTTTGAATTTAGGACCATTTTTCTCCCAATCTGAAAGAAAATTCTAATTATTTGGAAAATTGCCTGGTTTCCCTAGGAGGGGGGTGAGTGGGTGGGAATAGCAGTTCTCAGGTCTGTGCGCTGCCCTGGAGTTAATGGATTCACCATTTCCTCTTTCGCTCTACTGTATGTGAGGTTGTGACTAATCTGTAGCAGCGTGGGGCCATAAGATGACTTCCAGAGGGTGATGCATCCTCCAGGCATTCATTTGCTTTCTTTCTCAGCTTTTGGCAGACTGCGGAGAATTGTTTGTTCAGATCTGGTAACCCAGCAACAGAGGAATATAACGTGGGTTTGAAATATGATCCACAAAACCTTAGCAGAGGGAAGTGACATAAATAAACTTTGCCATCCAAATGAATGCAGGAGCCTCCATTTCAGAGAAAAGCTGAAGTTTTAAGTGCAATAGCTGCAGAACTGTAACTTTTTTCTTATTTTCCCCTTCCTCCAGCTCTTGTCTTCCTTCTTTCCACCTCCTGCTTTCCTTCCCCTCCTCTCTCCCCAGCTGTTTTCCCTACTCTGGCTGAAATACACACCAGGCAGTGGAATCTGCCTCCACATCCCGATGTGTGTCAGGCTCACCCCGCAGACAGGCGTCACTTTGGAGTGGATAGATAGGACCTACCCGAAGAGTCTGCTAAAAGCTGTGGTCTGTCTTGCCCATAAAACAGATGGGTTTGCCACCGGGGCTCTGGGGAAGCAGGGACCCACATAGCATCTAGAGGGTCCTTTACACAGAAAACTGCTCGGCTCCGAGGTCTGTGTGCCTGGATGTGGGCCTAACTGGGAATGTTTGGCCCAGACATAGTTGAAGCGTGGTGTGGGAATGGATATGGTTTCTCTGCAGTCCTGTGGCCATGTTCAGCACTTGGGTCAGGGAAGGCCGTCCCTTATTAGGACCTATATAGCTCTCGCTGAAATGAATGGCATGTCTGGTGGTGTGCTGCACTCCTGCTGTATGGCCCGGCCTCTGCGGTATGCTGCAGTCCTTTGTCTCCTTAAATCTTTTGTTTTTACCCCTTAACTGCTGCCAGCATGCGGTCTGGATCTTAGCAAGCTTACAGAGTGGTGCTGAGTGCCATGCTGTAGGCAACGAGGTAGTATTACGGTAAATTCATTAGGAAGGCTCTCTGGGCGTGCTGTCTGTCAGTGCTGAACAGAACTGATCCTGTAGTTTAGCTCTGGCTCTGAGGCAGAGAAGTGTATTGACCTAATGGATGAATAAGCTTATTTCTTCAGTTTTGCTACAAACTAAAAAGACGTTTGAACTGCCATCTAACCTGCCAAAACCAAACAAGTTTCATTGCTTCCTACGCACAGAGAGTTTGTTACATCTGATTTTAGTCTCTTCTCAAGGTCAAAATCCTTCTTGTTTTCAAATGATCAACGGATGATGTTTCTTTGGAGCTTGTTCTGTTGCATGAACTGATGAGACTAAAGTAGAAGGGATTTTCTTGCACACCCTGCACACAAGGCTGTGTGTGTTTTGAGGGAGAGATTTGGTTGTGATGCCCAGTGTGGCTGAATATCATGACATGTCTGTAGTCCAACCCAGCTCTCTAGCTCTTGCTAGAGCTCGGTAGTGGGTGCCCTGCCAGTAGCTGTGAATGAAACTTTGCGACAGTATGATGTTAGGAAGGAAACAGAGAATGCATTTTCAAGCAGTCAGTATATAATTATTTTGTGGTTTGCTCTGATGTCATTTGGAGGGGCCATTCTGGTCTTTGAAATGGGAATTGGCTATTGCCGAGAGGCAACGAGCAGAAAAAAGCAGTGTCAGGTAGCATGTGCCCTCAGTTTTGGTACATACTATCAAAAGAAGAAAAACATACTTCCCTAAATAAATTTTGGTCTGATTTAGCTGAAATAATTCAGCAGTGGTCCTGATTTAAACTCTTCTCTGGCACAGTTTAATCCAGTAGCTTTCTGAGACTATATATGTGAATAAAGGCTCCAGTCCGATTCGCATCTTAGTTCACTGTGTCCAACAGCTGTGCAGGCAATTCCACTTCGTTCCCTTTTGGTGATGCTTTCATAAAGTGTTTGTTTTAACCAAGAAGTGGTTAAAATCAAATATTGTCAGCTGTTAAAATCAGGTAATCATTTTTCACATAAATAATTTCTCTTGAAGTGAGGAACAGGGATTGATCTATTCATTTCCAGCTCAAATTTTCTTCAGTTGCCTTCAAATTTATATAAATTTACATAATTTAACAGCTGTATGCCAATAACAGTGAGGCTTTACACCTCTGTTATAACAAGAGGTGTCATTTTTCCCTTCATCAAATACCTATTCTTCCATGTGGTTCTTTTTTTTTCCTCAAACTTTTGTGGCTTCAATCTCTGACATTTCTCATTGCAAAAGTCCATTTTACAGATTTGGTAATGGTTTTCATTCTGTCACTCAGCAGTACTGGGATATTCTCCCACATCTTACAGCTGCGGTGGTAGGCAGAAGGTTTTAAAGAAGAATTTGCATTTTGAATACATCAACATATTTAGTGTGACAAAACGTATAAGAAAATGCAAACCTTTGTGCACCCTCTGAAGCGTTCGTACCCTTAAGAAGGCTTTGTCCTGGCCTTGTCCTCTAGAAAAATACCCTGATTTTCTTTTCTCCCAATTATAATGGAATGATAAGTTTTGTGATCTTAAATAAATCCGACTGCTGTAGCTTTTGTCGGCCAGCTTTCTGGTCTTTCATAACAATATGGATGGTTGTTTTTAAATTTGAATGGCTGGTTGGTTTTCAAGATGAATGAGATTCTGTCATGTAAAAATCTGTCTTATGTATACATAACAAGTAAGACTAATGTGAAAGTGGGATCTTTAGCATACTGTATAGCTACATGAAATCTGCATTTAAATAACGTAAATGAGTTAACTTCAAGTGCATGAAAACCAGAACATTTTGTTATGTTGGAAAATCCCCTTGCTGTGGCAGGCTTATTCGGTGTTGCTTGTGTGTTTATGTGGAGGCCTTTCTTTCCTGATGGGAAGGAGAAAATACGTACAGTAGATTGCCATTTCAAGTATTACACTGGGCTTATTTTTAGTCTTGATTCACAATTTCTTTCCTTGTGTATCTTTAATAAGAATTTTATTTTTGTGTCATTGGTTTTGGCAAACATTTCTGAATTTTTCAGTCTGCTTGTGTTAGGATATAATGGTCTTTTCCTCCTGGCATTTTTGTGATCAAAACCATTTTAGGTGGGCAGGAAGGCACTTATCTGTCCCCTCATGTCAACTGCAAAGGTTGTAATAGAGCCAATGAGGGCAGAATTGCAATTTACTTTTCCTAATTAGTAAGATCCCTCTAACATCTGATTATTCAGTTGTGACGAGATCCTCTGGGACTTCAGTGGGAACAGAGACCAGTCCAATATGACTTTGTTTCATAGGTGAGTTATGACAGTCTTGCCAGAAAAACTGGTTGAAGTGAGAGGGACTTAAGAAAACATTAAGACCTCTTTTCTGCCATGTGCTGGGCTCTCTGGGCACGGGTTGTACAGAGATCTGTGCCCATAGTTGTGCAGCAAACCTGTTCAGGGGAGACAAACCTGAAAAAGCTGCCCCTCTAGCCTCAAATAGAGTTTTTCATAGACAAAATCTTGGCTTTGCACACTACCTATTTATTGGCCGTATTGCCAGTCTTAAATGCCAAGATACCAGGAATTGTGCCTTTAAAAAAAAAAAAAAAAATCATGTCTACAGTTTTTGGAGGAAGGAGGAATTGAGTTAGGTTGACTTGTTTCTTTTGTGCACCCACAGAGGCTAGAAAGTACCTGAACTGCCCCTGCATTTTCCCCTTCTCCTCTCCCAAAGAGGACGAATTCCATGACTCCAGCAGTTGAGTTTTAAATGCCAAATAATTTAAGACCTCTGATACTCATGAGGTGGTTTTGTATTTGCATGTCTGAAGTGTTAACTGAGCACCTAACCTTGTACAGATGTTTGTACTCCTAAGCCCCTAATATAAACAAATGCATGCACAAAATCATGTCCTTAACTCTGTAGCTGCTTTGAGTTTAATGTGAGTTAACGCTTGTGCTTTCAAAGAGCCTTTGTTGCAACTTTTCTAAAAATAGCAGAAAAGTGTAGTCTGTGTTGCGCTCTAATTACTTACAAAATGGGAGATTTAATGGTAGTGCAGACGGACCCTGAAACCTAATGGCCAGGACTGCAGTGACCTTTCTCCCCCGACAACAGGAAAATTAGGTGCTAGCATTCCCTTGGAGCTGTTTGGTGGGAGAGCAGGCGTGCTGCAGCGTGGAAGTTCAGTGAGACAACCTTGTAAATACTTGGATTTTGTTCTGCAGTTGCAGCACCAGATTTTTGTCTTGTTTTTCTCCCTCCTTTATTTTAAATGGGCTGGGAATGTTTTATGGGCAGGAAATGGGAATGGCTGTTTTGTGAGCACAGCTGTTTTTAAATAAACCAGTGGAAGGGTGTTGAACTCTCTCCTCTCGGAAACGGCCAAAAACCTCATGGAATTGGAATAGCTCATTTGCTTTTTGAAACAGCAAACTTATTTTTTTAAACTGTCCTCTTGCATCCTTAGTTTACAGCATTACAAGTTTCCTTACTGTGTCAATGAGGCTATTAAGGATGTTTCCGTCATTAAATTTGTGAGAAAGTAAACTGAAGGAAAGGGATTTTAGATTTTATGCTTTACTGCTAGAGTTTAATCTTAAATTAATGTTCATTGCTTCTTTAATTCTGTTTAGGGTTAGATTTTCTAATTCTTGTTACCCTTGTTGAGAAAGGAAATACATCCTGAAATTCCAAAAACCTGTTTTCAAGTAAAACTTAATGTACTTAAGCAATTCTTGATAAAACTCCGTTAAATACAGTCCATGAGATTAGTGCTTTCTCTCACATTTGTGCTACAGTACAGGCAATTAAATACTGAATGGATGGACTTGGCTAATTTAATGTGACCTTGGTGAACTACATTGAGAAATCTCTTTGAATACATCAAACCTAATTGTAAACACAAATTTCCCCATGACACACAACTAACACAATGTAGATTTCTGTATTACATTGGAAGTTAATAAAGCATAGATGTTTATTGAATATCTTGCAACAGGAGGCAGCTACTTGTATTTTTGTTCCTTTATGTGTGTACATCTGCATGTCTGGCAAATTCTAGCATTATGAGAAGACTGAAAAAGCTCAAGTCTTTCTTTTTTGCATACAATAGCTAAAAATGAGAGGAAAATTCCTTCAGTCTGCTGCTCTTTTTAAGAATGTATTTTGGAAGATGTTTATGATCGTTCACTTTTTTATATATATAATGAAAGGATGTGTAAATCATTCTCTTACGTAGATCTTGGCAGCTGCCAGTTGAGTGGAGGGAAAGGGTAAGGAGAGCAAAAATGAGATAACGAGCTAGCAACTGAGCTTGTAACTTTAAATCTTTTTTATGCTGAGTATTATCAAAACATTCGCGGTGACTGCCCAAGTGCTGTGTTCCAACAGAAACCTCCTTCCTGGAGCTGTGGTGGTGGAGGATGTTGCCGCCTTGTCTGATACCTTTCACTTTCTCCCCCCCCCCCCCCCCCCCCCCCCCGCTCTTCTAAAGTTCTGAAAATGGTGGTGGTCCTGCTTTCCAAAGAAACTTTCCTGGAGAATTTCATTGGATCTGTGAAAAGATTTTTTTAAAGGCATCTTCCCCAAAAGTGGGTGGGTAGGTGTAGAGCTGCCTCTCTTGTTTTCTGGCTCCTAGTCATTCCATGCTTGCCATTGCATGAAGGTTTGACCCTTTTGTTCAGATCCCTTCTGATTACAGTTGCTGAATTCAATATCCTAATTTAATATGCATCCTTTTGGTAATTCAGTTTGGTCTTTAAAATTTGTGTTCAGAAAATAAAGGGAATACATGGAAGAGCCAACAAATCTTTTTTGTAGTTTTTTTTTTTCTCAAAGGATGCTGTTTCTCTTGCCCTCCTGCCTGTTCCTATATGTATTGTGCACTCAAGAGGCACAGTCTTCATGGACTTGAAAGGGTGTCTCTGAGGCTGGGGGTAATCTAAGCTGGACAGCTGGGTGGGTGGCAGGTAGGTAGGTCTGTCCGAGCTCCCCACTCCCCACAGGAACAAGCAGAAACTGCAGTTGCTTGATTCGACAGACGTCAGCCAACTCCAGCCCTCCTTCCTGTCTTAGGTCGCACGTTCCTCTGTAAAACCCACAGGGATTTGATTT
Source organism: Aptenodytes forsteri (assembly GCF_000699145.1). Lineage (NCBI taxonomy): Eukaryota > Metazoa > Chordata > Aves > Sphenisciformes > Spheniscidae > Aptenodytes > Aptenodytes forsteri. Next base: position 982,589 of record NW_008795673.1, on the reverse strand, counting down.
TGTTTTGTTACTATTGCCGATTGTGAAATCGCTGCAGTTGGAGAGCAGAGTACTTTACATAACCTTTATAAAGTTTCTTCTTTTTCTTTTCATGAAGGACTTTTACCAAAAGGTCTTCAAAAGTGAAGGCTTAGAGTAAAATTTCAAATAAAACTCCTAATATTTGAAATTTAACGTTACTAATCTGTTACAAGCCTGTCATATTTTCTTAAAATGTTGGTAGTTACCATGTGTAACTGTTGCTTTCAGTTGTGCATGTATGCCATGTTCAGTCTTGCATTGGTTTATTTATATAATAAACATTACGTGGTAATTTCTGTATTCACTATATTAATATTATAGCAATGCCAGGTGTACAAGCATACGCACAATTGGCTTAAAAAGAAAATGATAAGCCTTGGCCCAGGCTACTTTGTCTAAAGCATAGTTAGCAGGAAGGAATGTTGTTCTGCCCCGGGATAAGTAATGTCCAGACAATAGAGCTGTCTCACTCTCTTGTGACTATCTCTAAATACTAGCCAACTTCAAATGAAAGTTTATCTTTGCAAGACAGATAAGTTTGTCAGTGGTGGAGAGCTGATGGTGATCTTACAGCAGATTTGCATGTTAATAGCTTGGTGCTTGTGTGTCTTGTCTTGATCGAATGGTGGTTTATCTGGGGCGAGCATGCTGGGTGCTATGACGGTGCAAGAGGGGGATATTCCGTCTGGCGATGGTTTCAGGCTGGGATGGATGGAAAGGGCTCAGGACGTGCTGATTAGGAGCACCCACTGGTAGGAACGTGCGTGTGTGTGCACTGGACTCTTCTGGCTCTGGGTGCAGGTTGAGGGTTTGAATATAACATCTGCTAGCTCCCACCTGCACCGTTGTCAGTGGCTTCATTTCAGCCACATTTGACTCAGACTCAATAGGCGAAATATAAGGCAGCTATTTTTGCAAGTTTCTTCTTTTAGGGGTAATTAGTACTTTTTTTTGCATGACTGCAGCCTATGTTCTCTACTGTGAGTCCAATTCAGGAAGCTATTTAAAGGTGGGCTGAAGCCAAGATATCCAAACTAATCCCTGGGAAATGAGACTGCTTGCACTTAACTGGCTAAATTAGAGTAGTGTTTGGGGAGTAGGGGTGTTTGAAAACATTTCTCCCCTCCCCCACTGGTTACAATGAAGTCTTGTTCTAAGATCCTTCAGTAATCATAGAAATATTTTAAGAGCACATTTGAGTCACTTGGAACAAATCCAGCTGTGGAGTTGTTTAGCTCTAGCCTCTAGTGTATTTGTGTTGCTACAGAACAGTCCGTAAAAACTAAAGACCAAACCATAGCACTTACATAAGTAACCACAAACACAATGTGCCATGTTTAACTTTATTTTCTCATTTTCTATTCTTTGCCCCTAGGTTATGGAGCCTCCACCTTTGGAGGCATTCAAAACCCAACTGGACAATGTCCTGAGCAACCTGCTGTAGGTGGCCCTGCTTTAAGCAGTGAAGCTGGACTAGGTGATCTCCAGAGGTCCCTTCCAGTCTCAACTATTCTGTGATTCTGTTATCCTGCTGCTTTTATATATATATTTTTTTTTTTTTTTTTTAATATACTGTCCTTTATAATATGCCCCATAGTTTAGGATACAGTTCTAAAGTTTGAACTCATTTTTATGATTCCCCCCCTCCAGCTATTTTTAGGCAGTGAATACTTGCTGAAGGATTGAGTAGCTGAATCTAGATTTTAGCAAGTGGAGCATGTGAGATATGTTAGGTGTTTGACTGGATTTCGGGAGGGCTGAAGGAATGCTGACTGCTGTGACACTTGCAGGATTACCTCTTAGGAAAGGAATGCAGAGATGGGTTGTCTTCTGTAAGTGTCTGGCCCTTCACAAGCTTTATAGTTTTATTCCCACATTTAGGTTTTTGCAGTGATCCTACTAATCACTCTCATGTTCAGGAATTGTGAAGCCCCCCCTCTCACCCCTCCGTGTATTCTGCATCATTCTACCCTCTATCCTTGCAAACTGCTATTTAACTCCTAGAATGGTGTGCATGAATTATGTGTCACCTTTAACTTCTGTGCGGTCCTGCGATGGGAAAAATCCTGTATTCCAGTATTAATTTTGACTCAGGTGAGCCATGGTTGATTATACTTTCCTGTCCTCCTGAGTCCCCAGTGGAGGTGAGCACAGTGGTGAATTGGAGGGAGACTGGACCTAGGACTGTCCATGGCCAGTAGAATCAGGCTTGAAGTATGGATCTTAGCTTGTGACTCCTCCTTTCTGAATTCTGGGAGGTTTTAGGAAGATGAGAGAGCCTCTGAGGGCTGAGAGGTAGGCTTTGCATTAGGGCTGCTGGGACAGTGTACTTGAACGTTGGGCTGGCCTGGAAGTTTGGAGGAAAACTTTCCCATCAAAGTGTTCTGTATTTCAGTCTCCCATGCATACGTGCTAGGCTAGGGAGAGCACAGCTTTCCTGTGAGTTTCATGTTTGAGACACCCCCCACCCAAGGACTTACTAATAAATCAGCTTGATCTTATCCTCTCTGTGGAAGGAGATAAGGAAGAGAAACGTTTCTAAAGATTCCTTGTTGCCTGCTCGTTTGGCTTGGGAAACAGGTAGAAACCAAATAACAGGAGTACAGTAAGAAATGTAGTGGTGTCAGCTGCTAATATCTGCAGGTACATCTGCATGGAACAAAAGCTGTGTGGATTTACATTAGCTACTATACTGGTTTGTAGCTGGTTGTTCTAATCTAGCCTGTGTGGCCAAGCGCCCTAAAATATAAATGAGTTATTGGGACTGAAGCAAATGGACCTTTTTAACGTGACACAAAGCCTGTTAACATCAAAATTGGTCTGATGTTCCCTCTGACCTCCCCATTGTTAGGGTTTGCAGGGAGCATAGTAAGGCATTCATTCCTTTCATGCTCCTCAGCATGTGGGACTGCAGCTGGGGAACGTCTCTTGGAATTTAGCTCATCCAGGGAGGCTTTCGGGGCTGGCGAAGCCCCTGCGAGGTGTCTGTTCGATTTTAAGGTTCTTGGCTCTTGGAATCGTGAGAACTGGCCTCAAAGACTATTTATCGACCCCGTGGTCTAGCGTGCCTCTTCTTCATCAGCGTGGTCATGTATGCCCTTATTTTCACAACAGGCCTGTCCTGTACTGACTCAAAATAGGCCTGAAATAGCATTAAGGTTGATAGTGTATTCCTATGTGTGCTTCACAAGGAATGTATTTTCTCATCTTACTGTCATTGTTCTCCTCTGTGGCAAGGTCATCTCCATAGAAAGTGATTAATTTGATGAAAGTATTTCTCTTGCCCTGGGCTTCTCTATTTGCTGCATAGTACCATGCTGTGTTAGTCATGTGTTAGCTTTGTGTTACTGCACATAATATTAGGCTTTGTATGAAGAATGTGGCCTTAATCTTCAGTGGGCTCTGCTGTACAAGTGAATAGAGCCTCCACAAGATGTAGAGTTTATGCAGATCTGAGTTTTGTTCCATTGCCTCTTGGTTCAATGAGGCTCTAAAGCTAGATTTTTACTTGATAGCTCTGGCAATCTTTTAAATGAGGCTCTAAAGCTAGATTTTTACTTGTAAAAGATTGCCAGAGCTATCAAGAACAGCCCAGTACTTGGTGCTTGTGTGCACGTGAATGCTCTCCAGTGCACAGGCTTGGATTGTTTAACTCTTCCTCTTGTGTTTTAAGATCAGTCTTAGTGCTGCTTCTGGAACTGGTGTTGCAGCAGAGCATAATTATAGTGTTTTCCCGTTGGACTTACTGATCTAGTGTATTGAAATTTCTATTTCTCTTCCTGGAGTGCAGAAAACCGCTGTAATAATGAAAAAGCTACATTTGAGGAATTTGAATAACATCTGTAGGGACAGCTAGAATTCCTCTTACTCCCTTTCTTTAGTTTTTCTTTAACTTTGAGGCCTTCATGTGCTTCAAAACAATGTCTATTTATAATGCAACAAATCAACTTGCTCAAATTCCAGCTCTAAATGTGAAATGAGCTCTTGGAGAGACAGAGAATTCTTCCTTGTAGTCTTAAAAAATAAAACTGCTCTGCTTCAGTATGTCACTGAGCACAAGATGGGGCTCTGCTTCTCTCAGTTCTATGTTGGGATTGTAGTTTGGTTTTGAATTAATTGTGCTTTAGACATTAGTCCTCTATAGACATTCCCGATGTTCATTTGAGAATGCATTCATTGCCACTGCTGCCCCTGCCGTTTAAAGAAGTGTCGTAATATCCAAGGAATAGTGGGTAGCATGCTATTAAGTGTGCCATGTGTTTGATTCTGAAAGGCTGAAGAACATAGCTTTAAAACTTCAGTCCTGACTATGCTCTTTACTACGGTCTCTTGCTTACTTTTCTAAAACTGGGAAAATGTACTTTTGATAAATTACCTCTTTGTGACCAGAGTAGGGCAAACATGAATGGAGGTGTCCTACAGCAACTCATGAAGCTGAACACAAAGGTGTAGCTTAATGCACTCCATACACTGAGATGTTTACGTTGCTATCTGCTGTGTCCTGCTGTGTGGCTGCATTAAATATGTATTGCATATCTGGGGTCTGGTTTCCTTCCAGGCCCACTCTCTGTCTATGTGTAATGCATGCCTCTCAGGACATTACATCTTAAATGTAGTTAGATGCTTTCAGTCATCTGTTGGCAGTAATTTCAGCATCCATGCAATTGCACCAGAGCATGCGGAATTGCTTCACGTTTGGTCCTGGGGAGAGTGGCAGAGCAATGAACTACTTTTATCAGCATGCCAAGAACGTGGTACTTTGCAGTGGTTTATTCAGTCAGATAATATTACAGAAGCACTCTGAACATGTAACTGCAAAAATGTATCCCTCATTAAAAAACAAAACCAAGCAAGTCAGAATCCCACTACCGTTTGCTCCTCTAAAGTGTCCTCCAAGGCATTTTTGAGTGCAATGTCAGGCTACTTGGTGTTGAAGGGAACTTAAATGTTTAGGGAAGAATGCCCTGGGCAAATGACACAATTATTCAAGCCAGGTATTGTTCTCAAATAGCCCACAGTATTTCAAACTAGTATGTGCTTACTCACTGAAACTTAAGTTTGGTCATCCACTTTCTCTTCTGTAGCTTCTGGTGCAGCTGAAAGAAGGTCAGAAATTATCTGCTTGCATGTGTGAAAACTAGACAAAAAGCGTAGTTCTCACATACTGGTAAGTTTGAAACGACACTGTTCCTTGTCCCAGCTAGGATGATTTTCCTGTCTTATGTAAAGACTTAGACTGAAATAATGTCTTGAATAGACTTGTATCTCTGAGAGTTGCTGGTTAGCTAGATTTGGTTAATGTGTGATATTTTTAAGGACTCTTCACAGCTCTGTTGGCAAGAGGCTGTGCTTTTTGATCTTTACCTTGGAGACCAGCATGGGAGACAAACTTTAGCCGTAGGCTAAGATGTTGGAAGCAGTTACCGCACAAAGGGGATGAGGACAGTTGGCTACCCGTTCATATCTGAAGGGCAGTGTGGTCGAGCAGCCACAGGCTCGTGATAACAAATACACACTCGTGTCTCTTCTTCGCACTCCTGCTTCTTTCTGCCCTTGGTTTTGTTCCTCTTCCTCGGTTTCCTCCCTAACTCCATTGCAGTCTCTGCTGTGCAGGTTCTCTTGATCTCCCTGCTGCCACTGTTATCCTGTGCCACTGTGTTGACTGTCTTCTCCTGTGGACACATGCTCTTTGCCTCCTCCTTATAAGATTTGCTTTCTCCCTTGACACTAGTAATTCTCGTGGCTCCTCATCTAAGCAGTCCTTTCCTGACAATTTTCTTCTCCAGCTCCCAGCCTCCTTGCTGAAGAGCCTCTTTCTCCCCTCCCTGGTTCCCAGTGTGTTCACATGGCTCAGCCAGCTGGGCAGTAGCATCATCTTTCAGGCCTGAGGCCATCAGAAATGCCAGGCGCTGCCAAGCACGGGTAAGAAGTGGAGGGGGAGGAGGTTTAACCTTGGCTTAAGGCCTTGTCTATGCATAGAAATTACTACTTTTCATTGAACTTTTAAAAATAAAGTTGGGTTGAGTTAAACTGTGCAGTAGGCTCTGGGATGTCTTAGGCCAGCCTAAACTGGGATTATTCTGGTTTGTGGTTTGAGGACAGATGTAACAGGCGTTACTGCTGCAGCAAAATCTGTTTGAATGAGAGTTAAATTTTCCTGGACCCTGTTCTGGAAGAGCTTTAGCATTGCTCCAAATTAGATGACATTTGTAACGGGCTCCTGAGTGGCTACGAGCTACTGGATCTTGGCAGGGCTCTGGCAACCCTACACCTGAGGCATGTTGTGCATCTGCTCCGGCAGAGCTCCCACTGCCTGAAAATACCACCCGATGCCTCACTCGCCCTGTCACCAGGGAATGGCAGAGTGGCATGGCGAGCCAAGGTCTGCGGGGAGGTGCCTCTGCTGATGACATGGCCAGACTGATACCAAAATAGAAGAAACTGGCATCTCCTCCCATTACATGCTCTCAGCCTGAACCAGTCAGGGCCCCGAGCTGAGGCAGTGCCGGTCTCAGCCCTATGTTTTCTTTACATCTGAGCCCTTCGAAAGGCCCCGGCTCCTCCCTGTGCATTGTGGCAGCTTCTCTGCCCCTCAGCACCGCAGGCTCTTCCTGATTTGCATGCTGATGAATGAGGGGTTTGTGTCTTCCTTTGGACGCCATTGACTCTGCAGAGGCGCCAGCAGCTGCAGCACTGCCGGGTGCCCCTCGCCTCCCCTCCCTCACCCCCGCCGGGTCCCAGCAGCCCGGGGTGGCCGTCCTGCCCAGCCT
>NW_008795673.1:954879-975721 GCF_000699145.1 Aptenodytes forsteri | reverse complement strand
CGTCCTGCCCAGCCTCACGGCCGGCTGGGGACAGCCCGGGGTGGCTCTCCGCTTCTGGCCATGGAGCTGTCGCGGGCTGGTTGGAAGCTTTGCAGGATAAAGGCTTTTCATTGCTGCCCGTGTCTGCCAGCTCCTATTGCAATGAAAGGGTAATCTTTTCTAAATGGTGCTAAATTAAGGCTAAATCCCTCCCTCATGCCACATAAGAGGATGAATCCCCAGTTTTCTAAAAACAGCTTATTGTTTGGGCCACTGTCCAACCAACCAACCCGTACGACAATGGTCTGGATAATTTGTCTGTTGAGAGCACTCAAACTTTTTGATCTGTCTGTGTAGATCCTACTAAAAAAATCCCCTGTGGGGGGTATGGAGAAGTAGATTAGTTATTTACCACTTCCTTGTATTGCATTTGGTTTGAAACTTGGGAGAAGTTTTTGCTCGCTGAAGTCCTTATCCAGGCTGCCGTGGCGGTGGGGAGGCGACGACTTTCCCTATGACGGTGTGTGTTGGGTCCATGCTGGCAGCCATCAGCCCTCAGTCAGCCACTGGCCGTGCACGGTGTAAGCGTTATGTCAAAGAAAACAGTCCTGGCAGCATGGGTTGGTTTGTTTTAATCAAGGCAACTGTGTGCATAAAACTGTAGCTTAAATTATTGTTGTTTGACACAAGGCTACTGCCACAACATAAATCAGTGAGGAGGGGGGTTAACTTTTGACCTCTCTTTTGGGATTGCTGATCTGGATTAATAAACATGATATGCAACAAATTTCACCCTCGGGGAAAGGAGGGGTCTGCCTTTTGATCACTTGTTAACACTAGGCTTTTATGCCTCTTTTTAGGTGAACTACTGTGTCTGTAGGGCAAGCTGCAATCAAAAGTTTATTTGCTTATAAATATGTGGATTTATTTTTAAAAAGGTTCTTAAATAAGGAAGTGCAGTTGAGTAGTAAGGAGGGAGGGGGCAAGAATGGGGGCACAAATTGGTGCCCAACTCATCAGTGAATATGCTACTGTAAAACATATCCAGAAGCTTGCTTTTATTCCATGTTTTAACACAAGTTCCTTGGGGGGAAAAAACCATTTGGAGAATTTCAGTGGGATGATTCCAGCAATAGGATTTGAAATCCTGTAGTATTATAAAGTATTATTATATAAAATCCTCTATTGTTATATAAGATTTTTTTTCTTCTTGTTCACTTATGACCAGATACGTAAATATCTAACATTCCTACAAAGATCAGACCTGGATTTGGCTTTCTTAGTGTGTATACAGGCTCCAGGACTAGATGGCTCCTGAAATAGTCTGGTCTCGCCAAACTATGGTGGTTGGTGGTTCTTGCTAGGATGCTGGCAGACGGGTTCAAATGCATAACCTCCTCAGGCAGTTGACTTTAGGCAGCTGAACCTTTATAGAGATGCTTGGATTATAATTAACAGCAACGAAACCTGCGTTATGTTCCTACTAAATGTGAGTTCAGAACTTGAGTCAAGATGTGTTTACTTGTTTAAAGATGGGTTTTCAATTAGCAGCTACCATCTGTAGCAAATATTCAGAAAGTGGGCTGCACCCACGTGAAGGGCCTCTGGCTGGAGATATGGTAGAAATTCCTAACAGACATCCCCTGTCTTGGAAAACAAAAACATAAGCAAAACTGCAGAGCTGGCCGAACAGCTGTGCTGATGAAAAGTGGCCTTTGAGTTAGTCCTTGCAGCAGTTAAAAAATGAAGTTCCCTCACATGTCCAAGATCCTAAATGAAGTTTCGTGTATGCATTTTTTTTGAAGTTGATAATGACATTTGTTTCTTTTTAGTGGGTATGGAAGTCAGTGAGAGCACTGCTGAGGAATGTAAACATTCATCTGTTCTTCCTGCTGCTCTGCTTTGCTGCAGTCTCCTGCCCTGCTGAAATCAGGGGTGTGATGAACTTGTGAGCACAAGAAAATAAAATTAGATCCATTCAGAGGAAGAAAAATACTTCCTTTTTATTTTCAAGCAATACTTCGCCATCACTTCATTAGTACTGCTTAAAAAGAGATGGTCTGAACTTAGCCCTTAGCTCTTTTTATTGGGTTTCTGTGTATGCAGTTCTGTCTTGCATTGTTTAACAAGCAATTTGGGATCTGCTATTTGTGGTCAGGATTTTACGTTTATCATCATGGCTGTATTTACTGTCTGCCATGCAAACCACAGAGTTCTGCATACCTTTACACAGTGGATGTACAATCATACCGGATCTGCATAAGTAGCACTTCGTACCTAAGTTTACAGTTGGAAACAATTATCCATGGACCAAGGCAGCAAAAATGAGATTCTTATCTCCTGAAATGATGAAGCACGTGTAATTATTTTTAAATTTGTCTGGAGGGGGGAGAAAATCAGTTCACTAGATGGACGTATGATGTCTCAGTCATCTTAGTTGGAAATTAATTCTTTAATGTATTAGAAGATGTATTTATGTTTTGACTTGGCTATAAACAGATGTATTCTACCAGCTATTTTAGGAGCTCTAACTGTGATCTGCTTTCAAAGACTCCAAAATTCACAGACTTAATTTACTGCCTTTTATTTCTGAATGTCTGGAGTTTTGGAATAAAGTAACAACGTAGATTATTCAGGTTTGTTGTCTTTGATAATCTTGAACAGATTGCTAAAGCTTGATCCACTCCTTTCCTTTGTAATGGTTTTTTTTTCAGTTTCTCACTGTGTGTAAATCCATCATGCTGTTTGAACATCCTTATTGCCCTTCATTGGATCCACTGTAGCACTAGTGTCATTTCAGGTTTCAGACCTTGGCTTTGTACTCCCAAGACAGAGGTTTTCAAGACACTCTTCTGGAACTTGTTGTAATGATCTATATTTTTGTTGATTTCTAACTGTAGTTAAACTGCTCTTTGCATGTATTAAATGCTGAGCAATTCTCTGAAGAGTTTGGTAATTTCATCTTTTCTGTGTTGAATCCTGCAAGTTTTGATGCATCTTTTAACTTTGAGGATTTTTTTTGTTTTTTTAATGGTTTCCTTTTCTGTTGAGGCACTTTACAGTTCAGCCAATAATTTAAAAATCTACATGAGTTTTCTTCATAGTCTTTTAATTAACAAAAAAGTCCCTTTGGCATTACCAAAAATAATCAGGCTCTTGTCCTGTTACATTCAGTCATTTATTTTAAATAATTCTGGTGACTCTTCAGTAGCCTGTGATTGTGTACCACTAATGTGCAGTCTGAAGACAGCTTTTTCTTGACTCTTTCCTGTTCCTTGCTTGCTGCTGCTGCATTGCTGGCAAGGACAGGCTACTGACTGTTGGGTTTTTTGTTTGTTTCTTTTTTCCTGAAGACCCATTTTGGTTTTTGGTGTGGTTTTTCTTTTTTTAGAATGACAATTCCTCTGAAATTTTTTTGAAGTCAGGAATAGACTATGTTCACAGGCCGTCTCTGGGTTTCTCAGATTACATCCAATTTGGAGAATTCTGAGTTTATCCTGATTTCAGACACTGGGCCTTGGCGTGATAAGGTAGCTAGACAGAGTCTCGCGATGCACTTGGCAGCTCTGTCTTGCAAATGATGAGACTCATTCACTTCCTCCCCTCCCCTGGGCAAAGCTTATATCTGTCCCGATGGAACCGAGAAGCTTCTGTATGAAAAAAAGTCTGTGTTTTAAACAGCTCTTTTTGAAAATCTTGACATACATAATAGGCTTTCAGTTTTCTTAGAGCTGTAGTTGCTCTCAGGTAGAAGCTTAGACCACACCTCACTTGTTATAAAAGTAGTTTACCATTCAGTCCTCTTCCCATTCTTCCACAGTCTACTTAAACCTGACTGTAATTCTGGGCATCCACAAATGTGGATGTGAACATGTAAATCCTTGTCTGCGTCTGTCCTTAAATCCCATTCTCCTAGTTAGCTACTTAGCAGTGGCAATGAAAGCGGCACTGTTTTGCCAGGAGTGGAAACGGCGATGTCCTCATTGCCAATCCCAATGGCGTGGTGTTTGCCATGGGAGCCCATCAGATGGAAGATGTGCGCTCTGTCTTACATTGTATGATCTGGCGTTTACTTGTGTGAGGGCGAATCAGCGATGTGCCTGGTGTGATCGGTGGAGTCACATCCATATAAACAAACTGTGCTGAGTAAACTCAGGGGCTCGAACTTCCAATGCATGGACCATGCTGACTGGTCTGTCAATTTTTATTTTTAAAAATAAATAAATAAAAGGAATCTGGAAAGCCATTGAGAAGATGGACACACACACACACACACACCCCCCCGACATCTTTTGGTGGAAGGGGGAAGTATCTAAATGGACTAATTCTGCCATGCAACTCATGTAGACACGTTCTAACTTGTATTTGGCTGAGAAATTGGCCAGTTTTGAGGAATGGGAACTGTTTTTTCTCATTAGTTTTAATTATGGTGTTTAGTGCAATTTGAGTAAAGACCATTATTTCCAGCTGAAGTGCCAGAAGTTACTTCTCTTATTTGCTGTTTGTATTTATGGGACTGAACTTCAGGGAGACATGCCCTCCTTTGTAAATACGGGGTACAGCAGCTCTGAAAAGTGGCTGCCAGGAATAATCATTGCTCTGGTGATCTTTGTGCTGGCACCGTTTAATTCCTCCTGAAATCAAGACTGTGTGGCCTCTGTCATGGAATTTCTATGAGTCTGTTGATGTTAATTTACCTTCTCCCTGTTTCCTTGTTTCCATGCTAACTTGTCTGTCACCTTTTTTCTGCTCACTTAACACAGGGGCTTAAGACTGCAGGACTGATGTTAAGGGCTTTGTGCTTTTGATGATTGTTGGCTGATTGCTGTTGCACAAGATTATTCCTGGTGTAGCTATATTTTATAAATAGAAATCCAATACCTACGAATAGTCTTTACTATTTTGTGCACCCTGCACCTGTCTGCATGTTTTTTTGTGTGTTTTGCATTCTAGCTTGTAGCTTCCTTGGCTGTTCACCTGTATTCTTCTTACCCTAATCCGTTCGTGTTTCCAACAACCTTATTCCCTTGCAGTTCAGGCAGGATACATAAAATAACATAAGCTTTAATGTCTTAATGCAAGCTTTAATGTCTTGGATCAATGCCATTCTGCTGTATTGTCAGGGAGGAGGACGTACAACAGTAGGGAGACTGCCTTTGGCCTATATTTGGCTGCTGATCTCACTGTGGTCAGCGTGGACTCCTGTCACAAGTATCCTGCGTGCAGAGCACAGGCTGGACGTTGTCTCTAGTGGGTGACTTCAAATTGCTTCGGCTTTGCTTTTGCAGCAGCTCTGTGCTGGTGAAGATTCCCTGGTGTTAACAATGCCAATTTTTTTGTGTGTGCGCGTTAGACTAAAGCCTTGTGAGGACAGCTCTACACTTCAGGGGTAATAGATAAATCGGAAATTCGTAAGACTCCGTCTGTGTTAAATTTACATCTAATTGAAGAAAAATGAATTGGCCAAAGGGGCTGCAAGATTCTATAAAGCAACATGGTTTCGGTTGTTTGGAGAGTCCTAATTTAAAGAATGCTCAATGTTTTAAACGCAAGGGCCTTGCATAGCTGGAAGACTGGCAAGCACTAAAGGATCAATGCTTTTAATGGGGATCTGTAATTCATAGCAGCAGGACCTCTGCATTCACAGCCTGCGAGTGGTAATTTTTTGTAATTCTGAACAACACATGATGCTTATTAAAATCATTTAAGAGCTGAAGAATGAAGACTTTGTTTTGATGAATTTTTCTTAGCACTGACCATGGAAAAAATTAGCATCTGTATTGAGTGAGGCTTCCTGGGTGTATTTAAGTTGTCTTACTAAAACCAGCAATGGTACAAGAAAGTGGCATGAAATCACTACCAGAATGGCATATTTGCAAATCTGCAGAAGATTTCAAATGTACTGACTACTTGTTTCTTCCTGTGATACAAACAGAATCTAACTGTGTAGCATGTATGAAGACTAGGTATCTCTTCAGATGTGGTTTATTTTCTGTACTTGTTTTTATCAGCCTAAATCTTTACCATCTTCCACTTATATTCCTGTAAATGAAAGCAGAACTTAGGCCCTTGGTGTAAAATTTAGGGCAGGTAGTGGGAACGGGAAAGACTTTGTTCTAAAGTTACATTTTTGAGCCAGCAATTATGGCTTGAAATGGCAAGAATGGTATTTGTCAATAGTTAACTACAAAGGTCCTTAAATTGCTCCTGTGACGCTTTGGAGTTACTCAGTAGGCAGAAGAAAAATGCCTTTCTCTCATACCATGGCACAACTAGTTAATATGTGGCTCTGACATCATTAGGAATTCACAAAGAACGAAGGCAGGCTGTCCATGCTTTAAAAAAAGACCTCAGGTTTTGTTTGGGAATATAAAGGTGTTTAATGTCATGGATGCCTTTTGTTCTGGCTTCACGTGGAATTTTGTGGCTCCTTTTGATGCAGTTATATGTCAAGGTGCTGAAGCCTTGATGTCAAGGAAATAAAGGAATGGCTTGTGTTAATGCTGATTTCATCAATGTATTAAAGTGTTTTGGTGTTCCTAAACAATTATTTAAAATTCTACAGAATTGCAGTTGTTTATTATTCAAGTGGAGTCTGTGATAAAGTCTAAGGTCTGTACACAAGGTAGGTGGGTACCTTATTATCATTCCTTAGGTAGTTGGAAAATGGATATCTGGAAATACAGTGATCGTGTATCTACAAAACTGAGGAAAATGAATGTGAAACATATAATGAATTTTTTTAAAATTTATAGTATAGAGTAAGTATTACTTTCTAGTTATTCCAAAGAATGGCCCAGGGGCATAAAAAGCAAGCAGGAATCTTTCTGATGATAGTAATTGCAGACGTTCTTTAATTCTTAAAACAATATGGCAGTTGAAAGAATCTACATAAGAGGTGCCAAAGCAGCTCGTGGTACTGTCAAGTCTGGGCTTTGGAGACTGTGGGTTTGCTGCTCATAAGGTGGAAAACAAAAATGAACTTAAATCATGAGAAGTATGAGAAATACTTAAATGTTTGAAGATAAAGAGGAGGCACTTGCTTTGCTGCTGATAGTGTCATGAGAATTCGGTGCTTTAGGACCCCTTAGATGGCTACAGAGCAGTAACGCATCCCAGGATAACTGGGCCTGGGTGCAGTCTCTTTGGGTACCATGGGTGCTGCTTGGAGTGGGCTTGAACAAAGGGGTGGGATCCATAATCGCTTCAGCATGCATGTGACTGTGTGCAGGTCTGTCTTTTGTGCTATCCATTTTAGCAAAACCTCTTGCTCTTTCCATCTGCCAGCAAGAACAGTCTATGTTATTTCTTTATTTTGACAGGCATTCTGCTCTGAAATAAGCAGCAACTGCTGTAACCCTGACGGGGCTATGTAAAAATAGCTGCCAGCACGTTTGGGATGTCATGTGATGGGGCTGCTTCCTCCTTGCCTGCAGCGTTTGCTGGTGGGACCCTGGGGAGGGATGTGCCTATAAAGGAAGCCTGTGCTTCCTGTTTGCCAGCGTTTACGTACTGCACCAGTGCTTCATTTTCTCCTGTATTTTTTAGTTCTCTCTTCCCTAACCCTTCCCTTTCCTCCAGAAAGCGTCTCATGGGGTTGTGTAGATTGAAATGCGTTTGTCCTCCCTTTTTTTTAATCATGGCAAGAGCCTGCCCTTGAATCGTTTCTGACAGTGATATTGCTAGCAGCTAGACATCTGAGCATGGTGGCAAGTACCCCGACAGCACTCCCTCTAGCTTTATCGAGCATTGATTCAGCTGCGTGTTTCGGATTAAATGGTGCACACCAGTGACTTGGCCATGTGTGCTATTGCAGTTGGCCGTTGCCGTCTACTGTCTGATTGTAGAAATTGTGTTATGAGGAGAAGGCTGGGGTTTTTTTCACCCTCCCATCTTGCTTTTTAACTCAAACCTTAAAATAAAGGCCCAAATGTGTCTGTGTCTAATGTTTATTTTTTAAACAATATACAACCATAACGAGCAATGGTAAGTGGATATGCTGTGGTTCAGTGTGAGGCCTGGATGTAGGCTGCAAGCAAGGAATGTGAAATGGAATCAAGAGACTCATCTGGAGTTTGTTGTAAATACTGTACTAGCTGGATGCAAAAGATTATGCAACTGTAGTTGGATTAAATTCTCAGGGCCTTTGCTCAGGTTCTAAGTGGAAAATAAATTTGCTATTCAGGTGTAAGGAGTTTTTAACGAAAAGGCTATTAAGGTAACAAGAAAAAGTCTGCTTTTGTGGTGCAGAAATGGCTACTAATGGTATATTTGACCATGCGCCTTGTGCAGTCTTGTGTGTGTGTGTCAGAATAATTGAAGGCCACTAAGACCAGAAAGCCTGTGACTAATAGGTTTGGTTTTTATAAAGTTCTCTCTGTACAAGGTAAATGAGCAGCTGAGCTCACATGAGCACAGGTAACTTTAATGTATGCAGTAACTGATGCCACAGTTTTATCATTCAGCCTCCTTTACTACTTCAGTGATTAAAAGTGTGCTTAGGTATTATAAATAATTAGTCTGAGTTTTTTTTTTTTCTTTTATTTTCCCCCAAAGTGCCTCACATGTTGGCTCGTTCTGGTACTAACAACTCAAGGTATTTATATGTGCTGGACTGTATTTACACAACTGTATTTCTGACTCGTTGTGGACCAGGCTTTGTTCACGAAAGCCTCTATTATTGCCACACCAGAGGAAGCCACTATCCTGTTCAATGAGCAGCAGGGTGATGAGCTTTATGTTAAATATGTTTTGCAGGATGCGACTTACTTCCTCTTGTTGTTTCTTGAGTGGGTGTGCCCACTCAGCAGGCAGGCGTTGTTCTTAGTCAGGAAGATTCCTCATGCAACGAGATGCTAATGCCCATTAACTATTGTATTAAAAAAAAAAGCTACATGAGTATTACTGCAGAATTTCATGCTCACTGTTAGCCATATAGATAAAAGATCACTTGTTGAGGAGTCAAACCTTCCATAGTGCACTAAGTCTCAGTACTGAAGAGAATGGAACGAGGCTTCTAATGCTGTAGTCTGTGTGTGGGGGTGGACCTTTGGTTACCAATAATTAAAGAGTGAGTAGAAGCTGTGTCTTCTCATCCCTAAATGCTCAAACTTGCTCCCAGTTAAAACAACAGTCTTCTCAGTTCTCTAATTGCAAATGCTGGGTTGGGCCAAAGGAGGTTAGAGAGAGGTTAAGTCTAATTTCTTGGGGCTGGGTGCTGAGCCAGGGTCCCTCAGCGCAGACTTAAATTCTTGGTTGACCTTGTAGAACTCTGCAATTAAACATCAGTTGCATAAGCAGGTTATGTTCATATTTGACAAGTAATCTTTCTCGTGTGAGAATGAGGTGTTACATCTTGTATTTTATTTTTACGCTAACTTTATAGAAAAGTGGTTCATAATATTGCAGCAACATCTCTCAATTGTTAAGTTAACCCATCACGTTGAAGGACATTCAGTAGGCTTTTGTGGGAGTAGATGAGGAGCCTGATACCCTGAATTTCTGCAATGTCACTTCCTTTCCTCACAATTACAGTCTATTACCTAACAGACACCTAATGATGTGAGCTCTGCTGCAGGGTTGTGCAGCTGTGATGCTCAGGAAGGACTAATCCTGCTCTGTGTTCTTGACTCTGCCAACTCAAACCACAACATTTTATAGAAAGGCAATCTAGAATTACTTTGTGTATTAATTGGGCTTTCACCAAAGAAAGCATAAACCATTATTTCAACAAAATCGAAGTCAGATCAAGGGCTGGACTCTTTTCCTGGAGTGTGCACAAATCTTCACCATTGCATCACCTCTTGGAAGATGAGTTTGTTTACCGTGTGCGGGGTGGGCTGGCATGATAGGAAGTGATGTATTGTTTTGAAAACCTTGACTTCCCCGTAGGTACCCGATCAACGATGAGCTGGTGTTTGTGTATCTACTCCTGCTGCTTAGCTAAGGCTTGCGTTTGGCCCCTGTGGATATTTGAGTGTGGGAGAAAGAGCCTGCTCCCAAACTTGTGGAAATGCAAGAACTTTCACAACGGTGAGGAACAAATGAGGAGCTGAGGTCTGTGTGGTTGTACTGACTGAGCCCCAGACTGAGCATGGGCTGGGGCTCTGGGGGAAACTGGTATTGGTGCTGGGCTGGAGATGAGAGGCTGCCACAGGGGGACTCGGCCACACCTGCTACTAGCGAGGCCACACACGTTCTCACTGCATATGCCCCAGACTGTAGTCAAACTGTTTGCAGATGTTCAAATATAAACAAAAAAGATTTTTTTGGGGGGTGTGGTGTGGGCAATTATACTATTTCCATTTTGGTCTAATGTGAAGGACATAATGTGCCTACTTGCTTTGTCAGCTAAGTATAACTCCTCCTAACTTTAAATACAGTCACACGTGTGTTTAGAGGACCAAGATCTCATTTGATTTTTCTTTCATCTCCTTGCAGAAGTTTTTAGTTCTAATAAAAGTTCAACGGACTGTGGGAATAGCATCATGGTATGATACATAAGGCTAAATGTAAAAGAGCAAAAAGGCACATTTGGTGCCTTTTTGATCACAATCGGTGATCAAAATTTCTGCAATGTGATTTTGGAAAGAGTGAGTTTTAGCTGTGCTTTGATACCCCGGTGGGTGGTGAAGGGCACCCTTTGCACTTGTGTCTATAGTCTCTTCTGCTCTCAAACTACTAAATGGTGCTGATGTTCAGCAGCGTTAACTGCTTATCCTGCACATCTCCATCTACGGAAGCATCTTTCTTTTCTTTGAGGCCTCGTCTTGAGCTGTGCAGATGTCTGCTTGCAGCAGACAAGACCATTAGTTCATTGATCTGTTATGATGCAGAGGAGAGAAAGATGCCTCAGGATAGCTTTTTTATTTTTTTTCCTTCACCCATCAGACTTGAAATTATCCTGAAAGGAGGACTTTTTTGTGTTGACTTCTGTATTGCTCCCCTTCTCCTTCCTGCCCCCACATGTTCACCTTTTCTTTATTTATAAGAAAGCACAAATGTACGCGCACCAAAACCCCCATGACTCTCTAATTTAAGCTCAGCAAAATGCATTTGGGGCCTTCTAATTTTCCTTCCCTGCTGTAGTTACAGTAATTTTTCTTAAAAAAACAAGCAACCAAACAAAACTAACCCAAACCTTGGATGAACACCCATTCCAGTCGCTGAGAACAACTAGAGCAGCTGCTGGTTAGCCACTTACTCGCAGGCGGGCTTTGAAGCTGGCCGCTCCCGGGGTGGCTTTCCCAGGAAGATGACTAATAGTGGAGGCAGCAGCAGGTTCTGATGTGGTCATGGGGGCACCATCCTGCTAATTGTCCCCAGGGCAGGACACTGGGGGCTGACGAAATGCTCCACGCTATCAGTAAATGTGTTTTTGATTTCAGTAGTCTCATGCGCTTGTGAGTGACAGAGAACACATTTTGGGACGACATGAATGCTGATTTATAGCAGGAGCTGTGTAACGAAACTAGCTTGCGTTCGCATCTCCAGGGGCAGGGTGTTGCCATGAGGGCGGATGCCCGCCCTCCCTCACGGCAGGAGGGAACAGTAATGAATGAAATGCCTTGTGACTAATGTCCTTTGGCTTTTAACTCCAAGCTCTCCAGTCCCTCTCCTTGGAAGTCAGAGCAGACAGTAATGAGTATTGGCAGGGCTGGCTTTGCTCACTGACACCAAAAGCAGAGCGCGTGTACCCTGAGCATATTTCTGTGCCTGTAGTTGAAGGAGGGTAGGATGTGTGGTGTTCTTTGCTAATTGACAGCTCTCTGAAGGGGGAAAAAAGCCTTGAATCTCTTTGAGTTGTTGTAAAGAACAACTGAAGGAAAATGCCTTGTTTGATTTCTGGTCTCCTGACTTTTATCCTTATTTTAAAAAAAGGACATTTTGATTAACTGCATGTTTTTATGGGGCATTTGGGTTCTATTTAATTTTTGATGGATAAACCCCTTTTTCACTGAAGAGCAGCTAATGACAGCCTCTTAAAAAGGGCAGTTTCTGCAAATCCTGCTTGATTTTCAGCACAGAAGAAGCTGAAATGCATCTACTAGAGAGTTTCCAAACTGCAAACAAGCATCTCCAGAAGAAGCTGAAATGCATCTACTAGAGTGTTTCCAAACTGCAAACAAGCATCTCTGTTGTGTGTTTACTCTAGTGATGGTACATACATGATACTGCTCTCCTGGTGCACGCACACACACAGGCATCGCTGTGCTTTTCAAACTTTATTGAGAAAGGCAGGGGATTATTTTCAGACAAGCTCTCTTATATCGCCTTTCTCCCGTATCTATGCTTGCTCTTCTATTCAATGAGTTTGAAATGAATTCCTCTTGGAGGAACACATTGTGCACATTCCAGCCTGCTTGTGGTGGTGCACCGTACATGGTAATGTGACTGTGATAACAAGCTTCAGCCCTTAAACATGTCTGGGTGAGTGAAAGCAAGGGTTAATGCCTCATGTTGGTTCATCTGTTGAGTACAATTAGCTTCATATAGCAGTGTTCCACTGCAGAGAAAAGGGCAGCGTGGCATTTATTAAAGACTGCCCCTCGCTGCTTGACATTTCAGCATCACGTGCAGCTGGATGCACAGCCTGGAAAATGGGGAGAAATGCACTTCTTGGCTGGGTTAACACTGCTGGGGGACATGCACAGATGATGTAGGCTTCACTTGAGCAGAAATGAGCACGAGGGACACTCGTGTCCTACTTTCCCGCACGATTCCTTTATGAAAAGGTTAAAGGAGAAAAATATGCACACTTGGGTGTGTAGGCCGTATGTGGGCAGTGATGCCCTGACTCTCACTTCCAACTGACAGTGCTTAATTAGAGCCTGCTGTGACGAGGCCGCCTGACTCCAGGGCATTTGCGGTTGGGCAGGAGTTGCGTAGTTTGCTGCCAGCATACTTTATGGTGTTAGATTGATCCTGTTTTCATTATGTTTTTCAAATCCCTCATATACTTTTGAAGATTACCTTTTAATCTCAGAAAATTGGTTATTGAAGTAATTGTCTGAGGAATTAGGGAGGCTGGTGAATAGCAGAAATGCATTGGCTTTCGTGAGCATTGTGGTGCTGTTTGCAGGACAGAAGATCAAATAGGAATGAAAAAAATACTCTCTTGTATAATCGTTTTCCATTGTCATCTGATTCTAGATGTAATAATGTAAATGTGCTCCTTCTGTAGATTATGCTTCTGAAGAGAGGGCCCTTGGCCAGTGGTGTGATCGTATAGAAATATGTGGGAAATACTAGTCATGGCTCAGGGTGCAAGTCAGGAGTGAGCACAAGCTTCTTACGTTATGAAGTCCACAAGTAAGTGCTCTTCCTGGCAAACTGAGTTTATAACAAAGTTAAATGAAGAAAACTTACTAATGTGGGGATTGCCTTTGAAAACTGCTGCAAAGCATAAAAGCGCTGGGGCATTATCACTGATGAAGTTTAGCCTTCCTCCTGTGTTGGCAGTATAAATCTTTTCTTGAGATAAGTACATTTTTAGACTAGTGCTTGGGTTGGTTTCACCTGCTTCTTCGTATAATGGAAGAGTGCAACAGGTGAAGTATAAAACTGAAACTTGTTTATTGTGTTCCTGCCCTCCTTTTTTTGTAGATTTATTACTGTCCTGTACTTCATAGGGCATTGGGACTGTTATTTCCCTACTGTAGGTCAGGAAACTAAAGCAGAAAGTGATGAAAAGGCTGTCCAAACAGTCATACAAGAAATTTACTGAAGAGCTGGGAATAAAAGTAGTCTCCTGGAGATTTATAGCTGTAAGTACTTAACTTTCTTACTTAACAAAGGCTGTCTGAAGGGAAGCAACTGCAAAAATTAGATTCCACATTTAATATTAGCAAGCAGTTTTATGAGCAAGGGTGGTTTGGTTTTTGTTTAGGTCTCCACCCCACCCCCACCCCGCATGTTTCCTTTCCTTTAATCTTTGGGAGGGATGAAATTGGGATGAGGACAGGAAAATCTGGATCTTTTTAGGCAGGACAGATGAAGCTTGTGGGTTTCCTCTGTGCCTGCAGCTGACCAGGTTGGGAAAAGGCAGTACCTAAACACAGCGTGACCTTTTCTGCATGTTACACTGTCTATTCAGTGCTGAGGTGACCGGGCATGGGCAGGATAGCTAGATACTACCGTGTGATAAAGTGTGCCAGCAGGAATAAATCCTCGATGTAGGTATTTGCTTGTAGGGAAGCAGAGTAATGAAGTTGAAGGCTGCCTGGTCAGGAGACTCTGCAGGCTTTGGGTTTATTCCTTCTCATGTTGATTGACGTTTAACCTTGAGTAAGGCCTTTAACCTCTGTGTGTCTCAGTTTCCCTCATGAAAAATGGGCTGTAACACTTCTTCCTTTCTGTGAGAGTTGAACTTCCAGGATGAGAAAGAGTGTAAAAATGTTACAAGTAACGTACGAGGCCTCAGTAAATTGCTTGTCACTTCACTTGTTCCAGCATCTTCTGAGAGCAGCAGAAATCAAAGACATGTAAATCCTTACCTAGTGTTTTGTGTGTATATTAAAGTAAATGGAGACCCTTCTGTAGTTTAATGCAAGCGTTGATCACGCAGGTCTTCTCTCAGAAAATAGACCTGAGGTACTAAAGTCTGCAGCATGAATTTGTTAACTTGAGCTGTCATTTTCTTTCCTGTGCCATCTCAGAGACGCTTAACACTCCTGAAGTCTCTTACCTTGCATGAAATCCAAAAGCCTTTTCTTAAAACGTGTTTCATTACTTACCGCTCTGTTTAGTGTAGCATTATACCTAAAACAATCCCTTGCAGTCCGTGTATGGGTGTATGTCGCAGGTGGAATGGTACAGTGTGACGAATTAGTGACCAATTTTTTGATCTTATTCATGATAGCATAGAGCTACTGGCTAGCAGCGCCTGGCTTAATCATAAAAAATCATGGGGAAGCTCCTATGAATTATGCATGGTAGCCTGACCCATTTGCAGGCCAATCTGTTTGCAGTGCAGGGCAGGTCACGTGCAGTCTGCGGGATTGCCTTTGCCATCGCCATCAAGGCTGATGGCTGCTCCCAGTGGTGGTCCTGCATGGTTTGCCTTACCAGCCTGCCTTTTGAAAGGTTTTAATGCATTTTCAGATTGCGTAGTCCCTACTGGGCTGAAGGTACAGATTCAGCAGGACATGTGGTGAATCTAGGGGTAGTTTAAAATAGCTGATACTTATTTTTCTCTTTGCGCTTGAATAAGTGTTGCTCTATCCCTGTGATGCTAGTGGGGCCATTTTGTGGGATGACATGTTAAGTAGATGTTTTAAATGACAGAGAGCAACCTTTTCCCCTCCTTAGCATGTTTTATCTGTATACCGTGAAGAGGACAGGAGCTGCCTCAAATTTTAACTTGACAATGGGGTAATGGGATGGGACAGCCCAAGAAATTTCACCTTGGGTCAAGAGGGTCCAGAAATAATTGCTACTTCATACCTGGTGTGTGTTTTTTATGAAAGAAAGGGATGGTTTTCGAATCATGAAAAACTTTGAAATTAAGAAAGCAGTTTGAATGTCTGAGACTAGTGGGGAATCAGTGCCAAAGGAGCACAGCTACAAGTGTCCAAAGAAACTTCTAGCTTCTTTCTTTAGGAAAAGATGTCAAAATTGCACTTTTCTAGTCCTGAAGTATCTAGCTATTACCTTTTTCGCATAAAAAACACAGAAAAAGCACGACTGGGTTGATTTGCAGTGCAATCTTCACATTTTTTTGCTATAATTTTTGCATTGTGGGTTTGGGTTTGTTTTGTTTTTGTGGTGGTGGTGTTTCTTCCTCCAAGCAGCTGTTAGCTTGAACTTCTGTACCTGGGGATTAATGTTTTATGAAGAGACTGCGTTCACTGCTGCTGTCTGCACTTGCTTGTGATTTACCTAATCATGCTGTGTGATTTACCTGTGCTTATTAAGGTGGTCCCGATTCTAACACTTTGCTTGCTAATAAGTCAAAGCTTTATTGCTGAATGAGGGAGCAGAAGGGCAAGAATTGAAATGGCTAAGAATAATTTTCAGATTGACTCGCTGGTGAGGCTGCCAGTTTTGCCGAGGAGAGAATGGGCAGAGGAGCAGCTCTCTGTCACACCTGAGCTCTGATCTGCAAGGGAGGGAGAAGAGAGGGTGTTGGGAGAAACTAATTCTGTCATGCTCCGCATGCTGGATCTTGTGCGCGTTTCTAAATCTCCTGACTCAAGGGCTGTCATGTTAACACCTTTTCAAATGAATTCGCTTTGGAAGCAAACTGATTCTTAGCTGCTTCAGCAATTTCCACACCTGAAGCCAAACTCAGCTTCAGTAATTCCTTTGGAGCCTCTAGACCCCTTGGTTCATGCCTGTAAGAGAAACCTACATACCAAATCACAAAAGCAATGGAAATGGAGTGCTCATGCCTGTGAACAAAAGAAGTCAAGTGCTGGTGATTAAGTGGAGTGTCTCCTGCATTGCTCTGAGCCATTTCCACTGCCTTCATTTAGCCTGTGTTTCATCCCTCAGATTTTTTTTTTTTTTTTTTGGGGGGGGGGGGTCATATCAAAAGAGTATTTATTGAGGGAGGAGAGGAGGCTACAGCCCCTTCCCAGCTGTGTCCAGTATGGCCAACATCTGGCCCACTACCTCTTGTAACAATATGTAGAATTGCTGCTTAGCTATTGATTTAGGCACAATTGCATTTAGCCCTCCGGACTGTGCAAGTTAATACAGTTTAAGTGTCTAGCTAACTAAGCTGACAGGCTAAATTAGACTTTTATCATCAAATCTTTTCATCCCAGCGGCAGTGCACTGAAGCAATGTATTCTAAATATAGGCTCCAGTGTGTTTTTTACCATTTAAAAAAAAAAAATTCCCTCTAAATCATCTGTGGAATGTCCCTCTAATCTGTGAGGGAGAACACTGTGATCTTATAAGGCATTTGCATTTCTTCCTGCTGAACCTGAAACCTTGTTAAATCTTCTGTAAGTCTGATGATCACACTGTCTCAGCTCGAATGGAAGCAAAGGAGCACTGGAGCTTGACCACACTGCTGTCAGCCTGTCCCTCCTGGCATGTTCTTCTCTGGCATTGCCAGAGCATCCCTTCTGGTCTGCTATGGCTGGTGGTTTGGGGCAGGGAAACTATACAGCTGACTTCTCTGCCATGCTGCCCTTGTATCCCTGAGGAGAACAAACAGGAGCCTTCATGGGAATAATTCATGCAACGCAAGACCCAGAAGTCACCTGAATCTTGTATCATGGTATCAAAACCTCATGTTTGTTTTTGGGAGGTTTTATCTTACTTTTTTGCATCTCAAATTTCAGTCTTTTAAAAGCATCAACTCCTGTAGGGCGCTTTCTTCTAGTGATACAATGGCACAAAATGCCTGTTCTGTTTGGGCTGCAGCTTGCCCAGTGCTGCTGAGGGTTTAACAGTAGTGAGGTCTGTGAGATGAAGCAAGGCTCCAGTTAAAAGGTACTGGAGTGATTTAGAAGAAATGTGAAGGAGCTCAGTAGCCTCGCTGGTGTTAAGGACTTCGGTCTCAGAGGGGCAGCTGAGCTGGCTGTTGCTGAGAAGGTTGAGCATCTTCTGGCCCTGGTTTGTGTACCTCCATCCATCCCCTCCGTCATGCCAGTGCTGCTGTCAGCCCTGGTCACCCAGCTGAAGCAGCTGGGAGCCGAGAGGGACTGAGTCAGTGGGAGCGCAGGATTAGGTCATGCTCAAAGGATTATGATGTTTATGGGAGCACATGAAAACGCTTGTGTCACTGTGGCTTTAGGCTTCTGCTACAAGCCTAGTGCGTTCATTTAAGGACTTTGCTGAGAAACTGTTAGTCAAAGCACTGGTGCATTAACTGAAGAATGCACGAATGGCCACTTTACAAGAAAATTTAAAAAGAAAATATATGAATGCAATGCACAAGAGGAATATAATACCTCCTTTTATTAAATTCCTTGCTCCCTGTAAAGAGGCGTCAATCTCTTCAGAACAGTGTTTTTGCACTTTCCTATCACTATTTTAGATCATTATGGTCATAATGAATTTGTTAGTATGAAAAATGTGCAATGCTTGGTTGAAGTAATGAAAAACATCTTTTATTTTGAATCTGATAAGCAGAAAGAATTAGGAGCTGAACGGGTGCTAAAATTTTGTAATGAAATTCAGACTGACAATGCAGAAACACAAACAAAAATTCGAGTGGCTTTTAGTGCTAATTACTCTTCTGATGCATATTAACATATCCTGATTAGTTTAATGTTGATGAGACATATTGATAATTAAATTGAAGTGAAGTTGCTAGTAGCGAAATACAAAAATGTGGGATTTTCACATAGGGGGAGGAGAATACCAGCATTGCATGGTACCATTTGAAAACTGCTTGCAAAGGTAATTGTAGCTTGTCTGTTACCTGGCCAGCTCTCCTGATGAGGAATGCTTTTCAGCATAAAATTGAGAGACATATTTAAACTCAAATTGCAAGTGGATTTACACACAGCTCTTCAGAAAAGCAGCAGTCTGCTCTTCTGAAGGCAAAACTGCCCTATACAGATTAAACTCCTCCAAATCACAAAATGGGGGGGAAGGGGCAGGGGGGAGAAAGGGGGGGACTGAGCAGGAGACTTCTCATGCAGATGATGCCCCTCTGCAGCTGTTGTCACTATGGGCAGGGTGGGTGGCTTGATTAAAGCATTTCTCCTCACATCCTTTCTCGTGCCTTTTTGTTTTGTTTTCGTTTGGTTTTTTTTTTGCATGGCACTTGGGTATGAGATTTTAAGAGCAGCTGGTCACAGACAAAAAAAACCCCAAGGTGGTTGTTGAGAATAGGAGGGGGTAAGGGAGTACAAATACATTGCCATATTGAATCAGATCTGTCATCTCTTCAGTCTAGCATGTTTCTGCCAATGACTAGCATCTGAAAAAAGGCATTTGGAAGATGCAGAATAATGCCACCAGCACAAGGTAGCAATCCCTAACAACTAGAGACCGTCTTAAGCCCCAATGCCTGAACTTGTTAACAACTTTTCCAAAATGTCTTGACCTTTGCTTCTACACTCGGATGTTGTTATTGTGTTTTATGTGCAAAAGATGACCAATGTCTTGCTGGTATTTTCATCCCAGTGATCTGTTTCTATGTCCTGTAGCAATGTATTATGGTTTATTCTTTATACTTTTCTTGAAATACTTGTCTTTTCCTTTTTTTTTGTCTGTTAGGCATTTGGTAAAAGCAAATTTGTAGTTCACTCCAGAAATGCACATAACTTTCATTCCAAGCTGGATATAAAATGTTAATTGCTTTACTGCAAATACATTACTAACATCTTGACTCTCCTTCAGCTGAAGGATTTGTGGTTAAATGTTCACTTGAAGCTAGCATTTCTTTTTCTTTCCCATTGCAGTGATAGGTCTATTTTCCCTGATTTGTTTTCAGTTACAGATAACTGGCAGGATTGAAGAATTGATCTTTGACTTTTTTTTTAAGTCTCTGTTTGCTTTTTTTGTTATTATACCAGGTTTGTGGAATAAGCAGAGAAACATCCTCAAAATTCAGTATCAATAGCAAGAAATGTCTGCAAGAGACTTATGATTTTTATATGCCGTTGATGTTATCCAGAGCTTGTATACCAAACTAATGCTGGCTGGGAATCTGTGATAAGCAGAGAGCGTATAACTATATCTGGTTTCCTAGCTCCATATTTATGTGAATAAAGCAATCTGACCCTTCAAGATAGCAAAATAACCTACAGTACAAAGAAGGCGGCTCAAACAGAGCAGTTTGGGGAACAAAGGACGGTTGGGCATCTCTGGGTTTAGGCTCTCTACAGTGGGGAAAATTTAAGTCTTGGCCTCTAAAGTATATAATCTTTAAAACTGCAATACTAGAGTTTTGTAACATCTAAAGCAAGCTGGAGCTTGTAGGTGCTGGATGGTTGTGCTGTTCGTAATGCATGTCTATGAAGGTTTTCTGAAAAACCACGGCTGCTGGAGGTAGCACCCTACCCGTTAGTGGCGCGTGCTGGGGCCAGGCATCATTACTATCATGCAATGATCTAATTTCCCTTCTTTTATATTACATGTAAATATGAACTTTTATTAGTAGCAAAGGCATCCAGTTACCCAACATTTTGAAAAATGGTATGAATCCTAAAAGGACAGTGTTGTTTGTTATGTCCCCAGCAGTTTCGGGTGATTTCATTTGTGTGGCTCCTGAGTCCATGATCCTAATCAGTATGTGAAGGCTTTGGGTTAGATGTTTTGTTTTCCTATCTGAGATAACTTGGGGACAATGCTAGCGGTCTTTGACACAGTCTTGTTTTTCTATTAACTGCTTCCCTGTTGTTTCTGTCCAGCTTGGAGCATTGCAGCTGTAAAGCTGGTGTCTGTCCTCTGCTCCCAGCATTATCCTCAGAATCTTACTTTCCCATTTCTTCCATATGTCTACAGATACATAAGCAGCTGCAAATAGTGACACATTTTACATCCTGTATTTGTAGTCAGTATTAGTGAACCCTTTGGCCCAGGCAACTGTAGTTCTGGACTGGCAATGCCAGAGGCTTACTGCTTTGGGCAGCAAATTGTTAAGAGGACACAAAGTGGCACACAGGTGCCTCTTTACTTTATCCCATAGGGAGCTGAGAGGTGGGCTGTGCACCCTCAGTTCTAACCAGGTCTATGACTGATTGATGCACAGGTCAAAGACTAGCTGGATGGCCATCATTTACCTTCTGGTACTGCTTCATACTTGCTCTCTCCATTGTGATGCTATGGCATGCAATATCACCTTTCCTTGAGAGGCTTTTTGTAGCTAAATCCTACTGAAATGTGTGTTTGTAATCATTGAGGTTGGAAAAGACCTCTAAGATCATCGAGTCCAACCGTCAACCCAACACCGCCA
>NW_008795673.1:948447-953889 GCF_000699145.1 Aptenodytes forsteri | reverse complement strand
GATCATCAATAAAGATATTAAACAAGACCGGCCCCAGTACTGAGCCCTGGGGAACACCGCTCGTGACCGGCCGCCAACTGGATTGAACTCCATTCACCACCACCCTCTGGGCCCGGCCGTCCAGCCAGTTTTTGACCCAGCGCCTACTGACTGATTTGACCCAAATCCTACTGAAATGTGTGTTTGTAAACCAGTGAAGGTTTTTCAAGTGCAAGGTGTTTTGCATGGATTTCTGATTTTTAGTGACGTTACCATATGATCCACCTCTGTCGCTGGGATGCAGGGCCGCTGGCTTGCACGCAGCCCTGTATCTTGGGAGTTTGAGTTTGGAGCCTGTAGATGTCTCGGCCTCCGGAGCCCAGGACTCAGACCTCTCAGCTGAGCTGAATTCTGTCTCTGCCCACCCGCTAACAACATTAAGCTTGAATATTGCCACTTTGCTCTTTCTGATGTTCTTCTTGATTCAGATGTTAATGGAGATTTTTCTGTGTTGGTACTTTTCGAGCTTTCTTTATGCCTGATTAGAAACAGCAGCTTAATTTTTAGGTCTGTGAAGCATCAGGAACAAAACCACTTAGTCTTTTTTTCCCCTTGCTGTCCCTTGGTGGATGTATACAGCTTGGTTGCCAGGAGCGTCCTGCTTCTCAACAGTGAACACGTGCTCTGTATAGTACTGCATGTATGTAATTGTGGAGCACGTAAGGATTTTTGTAAATACTGTAGTGCAAAAACCTCCCAAGACCAAAAAAACCCAGCCCCATTGTTTAGACTCTGCTCAATGTCTGTTTTCACCAACTTGGAAATCTGTGTGCTCCAAGGACTGCAAGCAAGCAAGAGCCGTGCAGAGGGAAAAACTTGATTTACCTGAATTTTACCTTACCCCTTTTTCTTTGCTCTTGAACTGTTTTCATTTAAGGAAACAGAACTGCTGCACACTATGAAAATGTGGCAGCATAAGTGTCATTCACTGGAAGACGTGCTACTGTCCCTGTTCACCAAGGCATCTGTCTTCTCTACCTGCAGATGGAGAGGAAAATTTCAGAAACACTCAAACCTTTTGTGTTTATTGAAGAAAGGTTTGACATTCTTGACATGTTGAGGAAGAGGAGGAAGAGAGGTGTCATAACGTCCCTGAATGTTGCACGGAAGGAGGGTGTATTAAAATAGAGAGCTTAGTCTCGCAAGCTCCAGCCTTAACCTGCCCAGGAGATGATGGGGTGATGCGCGGGGAGTCCCCGGCTCCCTCCTAGGAGCTGTTTTTCAGTCAGGTGATGCAACTTGAGCACAGTGTTAAAGCCACTTAGAGGTTGAAAATATCCTTGGCTAGCATTCATTTAAAAGTGTTAAAAGCAATTTACTGTTATATGTGGGGTTTCTTATGCGCCCTTGTTAGGACTTTTGTAGACAAAGAAGGATGTATTCAAATTTGCAATGTTTTCACTTCATGAGTATATGTAAATGCAAATTTTAAGCAATTACAGAGTAGACGTTAAAATCATAATAGTTTTAATGCTTTTTTCTCCTGCTGCTGAGATGGCTATTTAGTAAATCATGACCAACTGGGGTGAGCAATCAGTATGTGAGACTTTTTTTTTTTTTCCAAAGAATAAGCTGTGTACTTACTTCAGCTTTGTGATGAAACAGCAGACAGCTTGTTTCAAAAAGGACTAAACGATCCTTTATTGTCGTGTGTATGAAGAGGCATTATCAAGCTCAGTGGGGTTGTCTCCACATGATAACCAATGCCCAGTACTTAGCTCTAGGCTGTGTATAAACTGGTTAAGCAAGTACCTGCATCTCTTTGAAAATCTGACCTTGGTTTCTGATGCATGTTTTAGAGTATGTTGGGTTTTTCTTTTGTTAATTCTCAACTGTTTCTATCGTAGCAACCAAAGAATGTGAGATAAGCTGACCAAAGGAGGAAAAAAAAAAAAGGTAGATTTTTCTTTAAAACGATAATTTTGGCTTGTGTTCAGGCTGAAGAATTACACCAGCAAAACATTTCGGGGGGGGGGGGCAGGATGCTGGGGGGGGGGGGGGGTGTTCATGTTTGTTACAAGCCAAAGTACTTCCCCCCCTCTGGAATCAAATTTTGTGTGTTACTAGGATGACACATACTGTCCAGAAGTTGACTTGTATTGTGGAGCCCTGGGCCCCTTCAAGATTTTCCTCCTTCTTTCCTAATCCTTCAAATCGTGTATAAGCAGTTGTCTTCCCCTGCCCCCCTGGTTCTTTTAATGGAGGACATTTTAGTTCGGTTTATAGATGACAAATGAATTTGTAAGCAACTTATCTTACGAAACTCCTTTGCTGAAATATTTTTGTTTTCTGTTTTCTTGGGTGTGTTCTTTCATGTTCTTTCTCCCCATCGTTTTGGCTGAGTAAGAGGGAGATGTTATTTCTACTGTTGCTCTGTAACATCTCGGGGGGGGGAGGTGGTGACTCTTTCTCCTTGTCGGTGCATATGCTTTAAGCAGCTCTGAGGCTTTTTCTTTGCCTTTCCATTCTTGCTCTGGTTCAGTGTGTGCCTCGACTTGCACACTAGGTAAAAAGACAGGTACAGACTGAAGCGTAGTGCCCAGGGAGGCAGCACAGGGCAGCCTCCAAAGCCCGTAATAGTCCCTGTGCAGCCCGTGGGCTAGTGTCAGACCAGCAGACCTTTAGGGACGCCAACTCTTTGCAGAGGTCAGCAGAGGATTTGAGGTCGTACTGGTTTTGCTCTAGCTCAGAAGGAGCTCTCCCCAGCATCACTTTTTTTTATGATAGTGGCATCCTAACATTTTCTGCTATGCTAAACTGACCAGCCTCCATGAACCTCTTGTTTTCAGTGGTCTATTTCAGGAAGTCCCAGAAAATATGGAAGCATAATCAGCATACTTTAGGTGAATTTCATGATTTTTAGGACCCGCTTCTGGCTAAGTAGAGGTCTGGAGTGACAGATCAAAGAAACAGGCAAACGAAGCAGCACTGTTCTGAATTTCCACAAGGCCTAGAGTCTTGGTTTTGAGCATAGCTGAGATCAATTTTTGCATCTCCTGTATCACAGCAGCTATTCTGAGAGAAGCACAGCGTTTGAAACTCTCCAAGACATGTGTGTTAGAGATTCTTCACATTTCATGTGATTGGTGAACATCTGCACACGAAGGAACTTTCTGAAAAAGGTTAGGTTTAAAATCTTAACAATCTTGTTAAGAAGTACTTGATACCTTAACAAGTATGCTAATCTTCAAGGAATCAGGAATACTTTCTTCTCAAAGCTTAAAATTTTATATGAAAGTCTCTTTCAGTGTGATGGGTTTCATGCAAAAACTATCTGCTCATCTATAAGATGACTGAGATCAGATTCCTCCTGCAAAATACACAGATCTATCTGTGTAATCACCAAATCTAGAGGAAACTTCACCTTTTACTGAATCTTTTGGAAATTGGTACTTTAAACTTGATTTAAATGCAGTTTGATCCAGGGCTTCATTTGAAGTAAGCTGGTTTTGATCATTTTATATAACATTTCAGTTATTGGATGAGTCTGCCTCATCCGTTTGCGGTCCAAATTCCTTTTCCCATTTGCAATTACTGTAGAGAGTTTTGAATTCTTGAAACTTAACATCATCAGCTGAAGATTAAACTTGTAGAAATCACCTTGATTTTTAGCAATTAGATTTTCTGGGCTATTTAAGAATATGATAGCACGTGTTTTCTAATTGCTTTGAGTCTGCTGATGTAAGTAATGCTGCAAACACGAAAGTTGATTTAATAGCATTTTGGTTGATGATACTTATTTTGGTAAACCTTCATCAGCTCATTATGGTAAAATTCCCATTGGCTTCAGGGGTGCCATAATTAGCCTTTGGACAGCATTCCCTAGTGTATTTGGGGGAGGAGGGCTTGAAGGACCACATGGACTGGTATGGCTGGGAGGGGATGGCAGCTTGACAAGAGAAAACTTGTCAGGGTTTGAGCTGATCTGCAGCTTCGCAGCAACTTTGGCAGCAGTTATTAGCAATGACTGATAATTAGCATCCAAATAATTTGGTGCAGTTCTCAGGGCTCGGCGTGAGCTCCTTGCTGCCTTGTGGGATGTGCTGCCCTCGCACCACGTAACTGCGAGCACCCTGGCTGAGAAGTGTTTCATATTCACTTGGTCCAGAAATAAGTGGCTATACAGAACTTGAGGTTGTGTGTGTTTGCGCTGGGGGTTGGTTTTGGTTAGTTTCAGATAATGTTAAAACCAAAGGAGGGCTTTCCATCTGTGTCTCATGCAGCTTTCTGAAGAGATAGGTGGAAGCTAATCATACCTTTGTCCAGCAGTGTAAAGTGTTTTCCAATGTACTGATGAGCACATCTAGCTGAGCAAATAGCAAGATAGCATTTTGGTTCATGAACTCTTTGACTTTTGCCTTTAACCTGACCTTGGGAAATCTGGAAGAAGGGAACTTTGATAGTCCCTTATTATTAATGTCATCTTGTAATTCCTTGAGGCAGCTGTTCAGCAGAACATGACGCTTTGCAGCCGTCGTGTCTAGCAAGGTGTGTGCAAATGAGTTGTCAGAAACTCATTTATCTTGTGAAGAATTTATACTTCAAAGAATATCATTCTAATATAACTGTGAAGAATTTTCTTCCCTATTTTGGTACCTTAGTAGATAGAAATAGAGGTTTTGGAAGAGGACGAAGAGCAGAGTAAGTTTGACTTCTATTTCTGTGTTTTATATAATGTTAAAGCAAAAGTGGATGGGTAGATGCTGGACTCCTGGGTATGTGAAGGTTTATGGGTTTCATGCCTATCAATAAAAGTTAGTTTTCCTTTCAATAGCTTGATTTAAAACAGGCCTGGGCTGTAGCCATGGAAGATAATTGCATTGCCCTGTAATTTTGCACAATTTTGTTAAAGTTAAATTTCCTGTTCCTCACAGGCTGTTGCAATTATGAAAATGGCTTGTAACATCAATGCATGAGGTCGTTTCTAAGTATGTACAAGAGAGAGATAATGAAGCTTGGTTAGAATAGAGGTGCTGTTTAAGTGTTCCCTTATAAATCCACCCAGATGGAAATGTTCCAGTCTGCCTGTCCTGATGACCATGTCTGTAGAGAATCACAGAATAGTTTGGGTTGGAAGGGACCTTTAAAGGTCATCTAGTCCAACCCCCCTGCAATGAGCAGGGACATCTTCAACATCGTCCAACTTCAATCTCATTGCTCAGAGCCCCACGCGACCTGGAATGTCGCCAGGGAGGGGGCCTCCACCACCTCTCTGGGCAACCTGTGCCAGTGCTTCACCACCCACAGCAAAAAATGTCTTCCTTATGTCTAGTCTAAATCTACCCTCTTTTAGTTTAAAACCAATACCCCTTGTCCTATCGCTACAGGCCCTACTAAAACTCTGTTCCCATCTTTCTTATAACCCCCCTTTAAGTATTGAAAGGCTGCAATAAGGTCTCCCCA